>NC_044044.1:6474918-6774918 GCF_901765095.1 Microcaecilia unicolor
AATATTTCTTCACTCGGTGTGTAATTAAACTCTGGAATTTGTTGCCAGAGAATGTGGTAAAAGCAGTTAGCTTAGCAGGGTTTTAAAAAAAGGTTTGAATAGCTTCTTAAAAGAAAAGTCCATAAACCATTATTAAAATGGACTTGGGAAAATCCCCTGCTTATTTCTGGGATAAGCAGCATAAAATGTACTGTTTTGGGATCTAGCCAGGTACTTGTGACCTAGATTGGCCACTGTTGGAAACAGGATACTGGGCTTGATGGACCTTCAATCTGTCCCAGTATGGCAACACTTATGTACTTATGTAACCTGTCTTAAGGAACAATTCCTGGATTTCAGTTGTTTTACAGCCTTGGTTTCTCCTTGATTTGTTCCTTTCATAGCTTCAGATGATCCCCTGGTTCTGTCAGAAGACGTCGCAGATCATGGCTACGATGATGCTGTCTCTGGAGACTGCCCCAGTCCTGTACACATGGAAACTGGTGAGATGGGCAGACAGGCATATGAGATGGTAAATGATCTGAGACAGTGGTGTTTGCACCATGCTCCTACTTTATACCTCACCACATATGCACAAACCAGTAAGGTGAATAATAAGGGTGATGTGCTGGGGCAGGAGTAGAGCGTGGTTGAAGGAGTGAACTCTGCTGAAATAAAAGAATGTCACATGCTCTGATTCCTGAAGGTCTTCGCCAAACATATTCTTACATAACTAATTACATTCATAAATAGCTGTTTAAGCCAAGAGAAGATCAGGGTTCCTGCAGTCCAACATTCTACTTGTTGCCTGCCTGTGGTGTGAAAATGACTGCAGAAGCACAGGCTGTGTTCTTTCAAACTGACCAAAGTGATTTGTTATGCAAGCTAGCTAAAGTGCATCATCCCTTTATTCCCTCTCCCAAACTGTTCAGAAGATTACTTAATCTATAGTGTATTCAATTATGCATTTACAAACCACTGTAGACAGAGGGGGGGGGAGGGGGTCAAAATTGCCCCATGTCTGCATTAGAACCAAGCACATCCTGAACTTTCACTTCCATATTTCCTTTGCAGTTTAAGACTTTAAAATGTGGTTTTAATTGGTAAGGTGATTGGTGAGTGAGAGATCAGGCACTGATTAGGGTCTGAAAGCGGTTTCTTGCATTGTTGTCCCATGGAGACACTTCAGGAGTTTACAGAGGTCTCTGAATTTGATTTTCCTCTTTCGGTTCACAGGACTCTTCTCAGATTTGAGTAGCAGCTTCCAAGTGAGTGAGACTCAGGACCCAGCGCCCAACCCCCTGACCTCTGATTACGATGATGCTGAACTGGGCACTGGGGAATCAATATAAGATCCAAATTGCTCTGAGAAATTTTTACACTGTGCTATTACTGCAGAAGTGACAGGCAGCCAGCCTATCAGTGCAGAGTGTGAGGTCTCTCTTATCTTGTGTAGAGATGTCATCTCTTGCTCAGTTCCTTGATTGAGATAGTGGTTAGCACAGGAAGCTTTTCAATGTGTTTTTAATATCAAAGTTCAACTTATAGATGAGGAAGGAAAGAAAATCTTTACAAATGTGATGAAACCTCTCACTCAGGTTGGGTCTGAATGTGGTATAAGTGCAGCCGCTGATTTACAGATGTCCAGTTCCTTTATGGGATCCCTATATTCTGTAACCTTTCATTCTGTACTTGCTATATTGTCAGTTAAAGCCTTTGATAATGGAATTGTAGATAGAATCTGAAAAGTTGTCTTCGTGCAGCTGAGCAGAAAATTATTCTCAGCATGGACATCACAAAGCTGTAAACACCACAGTAGTGATGCTGCCCTGGAGTGTAGGAGTAGCCTAATGGTTAGTACAGCGGGCTTCAATCCCAGCATCCTGAGTTCAAGTCCCACTCCGTTGCCTCACAAAACCCAAGATTGTGAGCCCTCTAGGGACAGAGATTGTACCTGCTTACAATGTGTGATTGTCCTTCACCTTGAGCTTGAAAGTTAATCAGACTATAAATGCCTGAATTAAATTAAAATTAAATATGACTCACACCAGTGATGTTGCTGCAAACCTCCTTCCTTCTATCAGCCAAGAGAGAAAGGCTTCCTCCAGGCCAAGGGTAGGGTGTGGTGGGAAAGATGTTCCTGACCCTAAAGAATGGAAACCCAAAATGTTGCTGGCTATTTCCCCCAGTCTGCTAGATCCAACTCATTGAAAACAGGAGCCGCTAATCTCTGGGAGTTGGTATATTTCTTCTGAGTCCTAGCTCGGCTTTCTAACAGTTTTTTCTGAATGAGGAGTAGAAGTTGCTTTTTTTACACGGTTTAATGGTTGGAACCCATTTTGGAAAAGGTAAAATAGAAATAAAAATTAACAGTCACAATCAAAGTGAACAAAACAGAATCAATATACATTTACAATAGAATTAACAATGAAATAAAACTCAGAAGCATCCAATACAAAATATTCAACAATAACATACTCAAATCACATAATATCAAACACAAACCACGACTGATTAGAGCTATCCAGAACTAGCCACACTTACATCATCAGAACCCAATAGCTACTCTCAAACTTCCATCACAAACACTAAAGTGAGCTCCCGTGTTAATGTGTGTTATTAGTAATCAAATCCCATTGTGGTAAATAGCATTCGTTAAGGCGCTGACCTTCAGTGGAAGACCATATCAAGCTCTTTCTCCATGGACACTTGCTAGAACAGGGATGGGCATCCACAGCTCCGAGGGCCACAACCCATTCAGGTTTTCAAGACTTCCACAATGAATATGCATGAGATTGATTTGCATGTACTGCTTCCGTTGTATGAAAATAGATATCATGAATATTCATTGTGGAAAACTTGACTGGGTTGTGGCCCTCAAGGACCATGGTTGCCCATCCCTGTGCTAGAAGGTGGGCATCTCCTCTCTATGATAATGTGCTGTGGTTTAGACTCCACGTTGAAGTTACCTCCCAAGGACTTTCCTCAATGCATTTTTCACCTCCTTGTTCCTCAGGCTGTAAATAAGGGGGTTCAGCATGGGGGTGACAGTCGTGTAGAGCACAGACAGGATTTTACCTTGACCCAAGGACAACGTTGAGGTGGGTCTTAGGTACATGGAGAAGAGCGATAAATAATACACAGAGACCACAGTGAGGTGGGAGGAGCAGGTAGAGAAGGCTTTAAGCTTTCCCTTTGCAGAGCGGATCCTCAGGATGGCTGAGATGATGAAGATGTAAGATATAAGAGTGACTAGGAAGGCTGGCAATGATATCAAAGCAGCTTCAAAAAATAATGTGATTTCAGGGCCAGATGTATCGGTGCAGGAAATCTTTAACAGCGGCATGAGTTCACAGAAGAAATGATCAATTACTTTAGAGGCACAAAATGAAAGATGGGTGACGGATGCCGTGATTGTTCCAGAAGGCACAAAGCCGATGGTCCAGGAAGCAGCTGCCAGCAGGCCACAGACTCTGTGTCTCATGATCAGTGAATAGTGCAAGGGGTGGCAGACTGCGGCATAGCGGTCATAAGCCATAGCGGTGAGGAGAAAGATCTCCACGCAAGTGGAGCCCATGAAGAAATAGAGCTGCACAATGCACTCAGCAAAGGAAATGGTCTTCTCCCCTGACAGGAAGATGGCTAAGAGTTTTGGGATGATGGTGGAGCTACAGCAGATGTCTGTGAGTGACAGGTTGCCCAGAAAGAAGTACATGGGGGTGTGCAAGGAAGGATCAACGCAGATCAGTGTGATCATCAAAACATTCCCCAGAAGGATGATGAAGTAGATGAAGAGAAAGACCAGGAAGAGAGGGACCTGCAGCCTGGGGTTATCGGAAAGTCCCAGAATGATGAATTCTGTCATCTCTGTCATGTTCTCCACATCCACTGGGTCCATTGCTTTTGTTCTGGGAGTGTAAGAAATTAGAATTCCTAAGTAAAGGTGCAGATTCTTCTGTTTTAGCTTTTTTCTAACCTCAAGACTTCCAGGCTGAGGCCCATCCACTGTGCTAAATGTGTTCAACTTTAGAGATATTGCAATGTGTAGCCTGGTTTAGTGTTGTAATCTCAGAGTCCTCAGGATACTGCATGACAGCTACAGAGTTAAAAAATTAATAAAATTCATAATCACTGACAGAAAGCCGCCCTCTGAAAACACAGCTGTGGAAATAGTATCAGGCCTTAATAGTCAAGTTCCCCCCCTGCTTGAGGAAGTGAGTTTTCTTCCTAAAACTGTTCAAACGCACCATCCACAGGAACTGAGATCTAAGAGGGGGTCTCTTTTCTTTCCAGAGACTGAGATGGATTCTTAAGAAATGGGACACCGCATCTGCCCCTCTGGTGTCCCTTCAGACGCGTTCCCTCCCCGTCCCACCGGGTACATCACATCCCGTGGATCCTGTCCATCACAAATCACCAGATTTATTCAGTCACGATAAACAGATTTTATATTCCCTGTGAAAAATTATATATGTAGAAAAATGACAGCAAAATGCCTGTTCCTGGCTGGTGGGCCCAACCCCTGTGGAGGCTCCTGAATAAAACTCTAAGGGACCGATATTCAGCTCAATGCAGTCAACAGCTTTTAAGCGGCTTGTAGCCGCAGGCTGAACTAACCTGAGGACATGATGCACATCTCCTGCCTCTGAAAATCTGAGTGTGTGTGCTGACCGGACGTTAACCAGACATTGGCCCATATTCAGTCCGCTAACCAGCTAAGCAAGCACATAGGCTGACTCTCCCAAGCTCTGGCCTGGGACTACCCCGAACCCTGCCCTTTTGGAAATAGCCAGTTATTACAGACATTGAATGGGTTAAACGGAGTTGAATATCAGTGGCCGGCTAACTCAGCGGGGTTTAACCGAGCAGGAGCCTCGACCCCTAAATTATATCTGATCAGATCATAGACATTACAGCAGAGGCATAGCTAGGTGGCTTGCAGGAGAGCGACCGCTCCCCCAAACAGACTTCAGGCAGCATCGGCACCTATTTTTCACGTGATCTGTTGTGTTTCAAATACACGCCGGCAAAGTCGGCAGTCTTCTTTCCGCTCCCCCCACGCCCTCAACCTGGTTATGTTTCTGTATTACAGCCACAGGCTACTGGATCACTTGGTTTTTTTCTTACCTGTGCAGCAGCGCCACCTCATCTCCTGCCTGACCCAGTGGGGGAAAGACCTCGGGTGTCTTAAATACTTTAAGAATGAGCTGTGGAGAGAAAACTGTGATCTTCTCATCTGGGAAATTAAGAAGACTCACAGACAATTAAAGGAAATGTTCTAAGCCTGTGTTCCTTGGAAAATTTACAAGTGATTGATCTGTGGGGAGAATACATTTTGGGCCCCTCGTGCTTCTCTGTTCCCAGCTGTGGTAGTGAATTATCACGCTGGTTATAGAAGGGTACAAGGAGTTTGATCTCAGCTTCACCTGCAGTGGTCACTGGTCAGCATTTGGGAGTGAAAAGTTCTTTCCCTGTCTGCCCCTCGCTCTCTTTCACACACACACACAGTAGATGCTCGCAGCGCTGTACACTCGAACATGTAAGAGACGATCCCTGCGCAACAGAGCTTACTATCTCTGGGGATGTGCACAGTAACCCCTGGATACTATATATCGCTCTGAAATTTCCACACAGGAATCGAAGCACATTTGCGCATAACCTAATTGGTTAACTAGCTAATCGGTGCTGATAAGTGAATGTTAAGAAGCAATTATCAGCACCAATTGGCAATTAGACTGTATGCGCACAACTTGCTAAGCGTATTCTGTAACGTGGTGTGTGCAAATTCTAATGGCTGCTGTGGAAAAGGGGCGTGGAATGGGTGGTTCGTGGATGTTCCGAAAATTTATAAGCAGGTTTATGGAATACACCCGCTGCACACCTAACTTAGTTTTTCTTGGCACAAATGGACGCACGTAGAGTTAGGTGCTGGCATAGCCAATAGACGTATTCTATAGACCAGGGGCGTAGCCAGACTTCGGTGGGAGAGGGGGCCAGAGCCCGAGGTGAGGGGGCACATTTTAGCCCCCCCCCCCCCCACCACAACCACTTTTGACCCCCCCCCCCCCCCCCAGCGCCCCTCCCGTTTTGACCCCCCCTCCCCCCAGTCACAATTAGTTCTTTCTTATAGGACTGAGATGTTACAGCAGATTATAATAGGAGTGATGTCACAATGGTCTGAAATTTGCACTCCTTATGCTACATTGAAGTGTCTGTGTCCTCAAAATTCCCTCTTACCCTGGGCCAGAATAGAAAAGTATTATTTTATCCAAAGAATAGGGATTTTACTGGTTCCAGAGAATGAGACCAACCATTCCATGTGGTTTCTTAGGTCTCATCTTCCAGGGTTTTTATAGACCGAGATTCTTTCTGGATCATGAGGACCAGATCCTTCCACAAACAATGGGTTGGTTATATTTTCTTGCTGCTCAAAGAGCTTACAATCTAGATAAGACAGGCAGACAGACAAACAGTTAAGGGTAAGGGAATAAAGAGGTGAGATAAAAGGACAGGACAGGTGAGCAGTGGTTAGGAGTCAAAAGCAGTGGTGAAGAGGTGGGCTTTAATAGCTGATACTAAGTTTCCCACAATAAGGACTAGAGAGAATGTTTTCTATATTTCTGCACGGATCCCTCCTAGAAATCAAAGGAATCAATATTCTGCCAGTAAATTTAATGCCAGGTCATGTCCATGCTGCAGCATTGAATTTTCAGGTTTATGGAGCCGGCGAAAGCGTAGCCAGTTAAGGGGTCCTTTTACTAAAGCTTAGTATGCACTAAGGGGACCTTTTACAAAGGCGTGCTAACGTTTTTAGCATGCGCTAAATGCTAGACATGCCCGTATATTCCTATGTAATTTACTAGTATATTGGACAGTTATATTTGTCTTGCTAGGAACCATATATGTATACACCCTTCAAGCTCACTTGGTCCTAGATATACACTTATTTCTTATATATTTGTCTCCGCCACATTCTCCCACTTTTATAATTTGTTCAATTATTTCAATTTTTTTTCAATTTTTGCCTCAGTGGTGCTTATTAACCAATAATTATTTTGGGGGCAATTTATGTAGCACCAAATTCCTCATCGGCTTCTATGCAATCATTTTGATTATATTTTAAACACTTATCTTTATAGATATTCGGACTGGGGGCTCAAAACTGTCCGACATGAATGTTTCGCCTGCTAGGCTGTATCAAGGACTTTGCCTAGAAAATTAAACAAAAACCATCTCAATTCATTAAGCTTGAGTTGTACCTTTACGTCTCACACAAAATGACATTTTCTTATCGCTATCTATAAATCTTGTGTCTCGTATATTCCTATGAGCATCTCTAGCATTCAGAGTGCGCTAATCATTAGCAAGCGCTAAAAACGTTAGCACACCTTCGTAAAAGGACCCCTTAGTGTGATAGTCAACACTAACGAGCTGCAGGGTGTCACACAGAGGACTGACTTTTACGTGGTCCTACTTATGCAGTTACTTTGGCCGGTTAAGTGCGTGAATATCAGTTCCTTATCAGCCACCTTTGAGTTAGGCGCTAACCGGACATTTTCAGCAGCAACTAAACAGTTAAATGACGATGAACGGTTAACCCAGATCAAGGAATTTAACGAGCCAGGAGCCTTTTCTGGCTGGTGAAATCACTTTAAATATCGACCCCTATGCAGTGCATTTTTTTCTAGCAAAAAAGGTGCCGGTACTCAAATGCTAAGCCACCCTTCAAGGGTGGGGTGACCACTGAGAGACCCCCCCACAATAGACAGGCCCCCCTGCAACCAGTCACAGAATCTATGACAAGGCAGAATTGGTGTGTAGAGCCTGAGCTCTGTCATTAAAATATGAGGACCATGAGTCAATTTTAGCAGACAATCGAAAAGGTGCCAGTACTCAGTACCCCCAAGTACCACCTCAAAAAAACCCTGCCCCTATGTCTCTTTAGTACGATAACATGCTGTGATTTCTACATCCTATTAACTAGCCCCCGATGACTTTCCTCAGCGCATTTTTTACCTCCTTGTTTCTCAGACTGTAAATCAGGGGGTTCAGCATGGGGGTGACAGTTGTGTAAACCACCGACATGATTTTGCCCTGTCCCTGGGAGTATGTTGAGGTGGGTCTCAGGTAAATGGACAGCAGGGATAAGTAATACACAGAGATGACAGTGAGGTGGGAGGAGCAGGTGGAGAAGGCTTTACGCTTCCCTTCCTTCGAGCGGATCTTCAGGATGGCTGAGATGATGTAGGTGTAAGAAGTAAGAGTCACTAGGAAGGTGGGCACCGCTGTCAACATGGCATCAACAAACAGGATGATTTCAGGACCAGATATCTCAGTGCAGGAAAGTTTTAAGAGTGGAATGAGCTCACAGAAGAAATGATCGATCTCGTGAGAGTCACAAAATGAAAGGCGGCTGACGGAAACCGTAAACGCCACAGAATTCAGGAAACCAGTGATCCAGGAAATGGCCGCCAGCACAACGCTCAGTCTCTGATTCATCATAAGTGAATAGTGCAAGGGGTGGCAGATCGACACGTAACGGTCGTAAGCCATGGTCGTAAGGAGGAAAGCCTCGCTGCTGACCGATCCCATAAAGGAAAAGAGCTGCGTCATGCAACCAGCGAAGGAAATGGTCTTATTCCCTGAGAGGAAGATCTCCAGCAGTTTTGGGGTGATGATGGTAGTACAACAGATGTCTGTGAGTGACAGGTTGCTGAGGAAAAAGTACATGGGGGTGTGCAGGCGGGGGTCAACGCAGGTCACTGTGATGATCACAAGGTTCCCCAACACTGTGATCAAGTAGATAGCCAGGAAGACCAGGAAGAGCGGAAGCTGCAAAGCAGGATTATCGGAAAGTCCCAAAATAATGAATTCTCTCTGTGTCGTCATATTTTCCACATCCATTGGATCCATCTGTCTTCTCCTGGGGGGGGAGGGAGAGGTAAAAATAGTAAAGAGAAATGATAGGTATATTCAGTACAGTTCAACATCAAAAAACAGTTTGAAAAATACGTTATGTGTATGTCTCTCTTTGTTATTAGGAATTTTAATCAACAAATTCCTTCTTCTCTATTAATCAACAGGGAACCTCAAAGCTCCTAATAGGGGAGATACTAAAAGTATTTATCACGCCCCTACTAAAGTCAGTACTATCATAGGTCCCGGTGAAAGGAGAACAGGCAAAAAAAACTCACGTTTACGTGAGAAAAACGAGTGGTCTGAAACACTCACTGTTTCCTTCACTAATTAAACTAATAAACAAAGTGAGACCAAAATCGCATAATCAAAAAACCGGGAAACTACCCGGAAACGTATTCACGTTTAAACTTTTATAAACTAAGGATCCTCCCCGTTATCGCTCTAATTAAGAAAGCCTCAACCTTTCCCTGCCACCTAGAGCCTGCAGTCCAAAGTCATGCTATTGTTCAAAAAATGGAAATTGCAGAAAACTTTCACTTATCCTTGATATTAGGCTCCTGGCGAAGGTCTCTCTCAACTGTCCAACTGCAAATTTAACTCCAACTGGTCCGTGGACTTGTACAAGTCGGGCTATTCCTGGTACCATCGAGGAAACGATCCTGATATACTCAATACATTCGTGACTCCATCTCGTGTCTCCCTTCTCGTGTCTCCCTTCAATAAGTGTGCCTCATTTCGCCCAGTTATTGGCTGCTTCATGAAGGGCACTGTTAAAAGTCCATGACCGGACCGGTTTTTCAAGTCCCTTCCTGAGGCAGCCAATAACTGGGCGAAACGTATACACCGGAGCCCTTCCTAAATGGATTGTCCTGTTAGGAGCCTCTAGACTTTATATATATATATTCAGTGGTCCAATTTGAATGTCAGCCTCTATAAATGTGTTTATTTTTAGTTGTTCGGGGTTTAGGGGTTTCCCTCTCAGCATTACGTATGTAACATTCTCTATAGCTGAGGAGCAGTCAACACCGCTAAGACAGAGCAGCAGGTCTGAGGCAGATAGAAGGACTGTGAGGACAGGGGTTTCCTTTTCTTCATCTGGCAAACTCTGATTTTTCTTTTTATATTAGGATATTCAGCTTTAATGCAGGCTCATATTAATTCATCTAAAAAATGCAATACTCACGGTTCTCTTCGCAAACTCAACTGTGATAATAGTGTCAGTAACTCAGTACCTCTGTTCACCTCTGGTTAGGGAGGAAGGCGTCCTTCCTAAAACCTTCAAACACATGATCGGAAGGTGGATAAGGGAGATCAGGAATCCAAATCAGGAGACGTTGAGTCGCTGACTCTGGGCTCTAAGCCCTTCAAACGTGCTCCATCCTACCCCTGGTGTGTGACATCTCTGCAGATCTTCTCCATCAGTCATGATAAAATGCGCTTTACATTCCAGTGAAAAATTACATTTGCAGAAAAATCTTTCTATTCCTGGCTGGGAAGGTCTCAACTCCAAGGAAGCTCCTGAATAAGTCTAAATTATTTCTGATGAGAAGGTGCAACTCATGAAGGCATTAAAGTCATGTTACAAAATGACTGGGTTTTCTTTCTACTGGTTCTGCCTCCTCTCCACCACCATGAAACAGGTGGGGGGAGGGAGGGAGGGATCTCAGGGGCCTTAAATGTTTTAAAATGGGACATAGGGAGAGAACAGTGTTTTTTCCAACCTGGGGAATGAAAAAGTTACAATTTTTTTTCTGTTCTGTGTTTCCAGGAAAGTTTTACAAGTGATTGATCCATGGGGACAATAAATTTTTCGGTCTCTCATTCTGCTGCTGCTTTCCAGTTGCAGTAGGAGAATAATCTCTTTATTACAGAAGATTTGAGAAAATCTGATCTGTGCTTCAATTGCTCTGATCAATGGTCAGCAATCGGGAGGTGGTTGGGGGGTTATTATAACCATTTAAAAGTATCATACGTGAGCACAGAAGTTTGCAGAATTATCCACCTGAAGCACCGATTCACTCTGTTGTCACATCCTGTTGTAGGTTTGCTCTGTATTCTCAGATCTCCAAATCCTGGTTCTTTACAAACAGGTTTTCTGTCATCAAAATTAACTTTACAGATCGAAATAGTGAATGAATTACTTCACAGTTACAAGTAGCAGAGAACAGAAAGCAGCTACATGGAGGTGAATTTTCACAAGATGTCTCAAGTTTAGTTCATGAGATAACCAGAGGAATTTTCCCTTTTAACAAAATCCCTCCCCTCATCCTGCCCCAGCCAGAGAATAATTTAGCCTGGTGAAACGGAGTTCCAGCTGGATGTGTTCCTGGGGCAGGTTTTTCATCAGAGCAGCATTTTCGAACTTGAATCATCTCAAGTTCCACTAGTATTTTTAAAAAAAAGCATTTTCAGACATAAAGCTTCTTCCAAAATAGAAAAATCCAAAAAGTGTTTTCTTCTCAATACATCCAAATTGGTATGTTTGAAACCTATTCTGCAGACGTTTCTCTATGCCATTCATCTCAAGGAAGCATGTCGGGGCATTTCAGGGGCTGGCTTAGGCCGTTCCTAACACTTGGACATTTTATAGCCATAATGGAACAAAAATGTCTAGGGCAAAAATTCAATGTTTTGATCTAGACCTGTTTTCAGAACAAATATGGTACAAACTGGACTATAGGAGTAGCCTAGTGGTTAGTGTAGAGGACATTGATCCTGGGGAACTGGGTTTGAATCTCACTGCAGCTCCTTGCGACCTTGAGTAAGTCACTTAATCCTCCATTGCTCCAGGTACAAATAAGGACCTGTATATACTATGTAAACCGCTTCAATTGTGACCACAGAAAGGCAGTGTATCAAGTCCCATTAACAAGATTCCAGGCACAACGTCAAAGAGTAACAACATTCCAAGTAGAAGCCCAAAGAATAGCAAGATTCCGGAATCCCAAAGAGTAAGGAGTGGAGGAGTAGCCTAGTGGTTAGTGCAGTGGACTTTGATCCTGAGGAACTGGGTTCAATTCCCACTGCAGCTCCTTGTGACTCTGGGCAAGTCACTTAACCCTCCATTGCCCCAGGTACAAATAAGTACCTGTATATACGACGTAAACCATTTTGGGACTGTAACCACAGAAAGGCGGTATATCAAGTCCCAATCCCTTACTAAAAGGTGCCCAAAATGACCAACGGAGGGAATCAGGTATGACCCCCCTCCCTCCCTCCCCCAGTGGTCACTGACCCCTTTCCCACTCTCCCAAAGATGTGAAGAAAACTAGTACTCGCCAGCCTCATATGTTCTGCTCAGGTCCATTAGAGCAGCATGCAGGTCCCTGGAGTAGAGTAATGTAGTGCTGGGTGCAGTGCACTGCAGACAGGTAGACCCAGGCCCATACGTCCCCCTACCTATTACACTTGTCATAGAAATGTGAGACCTCTAAAAACTCATCAGAAACCCACTAAACCCACATATGGGTGCCCCCTATTGTAATGTGTCTACAGTTAGAGTAGTGGGTTTTTTTGGAGGGGGGGGGGCTCAGCAGACAAGATAAGGGAGCAAAGGTGAGATGTGTACCTGGGAGCATTTATATAAAGTCCACAGCAGTGGACCCCAGGATGCGCCATTGCTGTCCTGGGATGTCTGAGGGACCAGTCTGCGAAAATGTTGCCCCTCCCACATCCCAATGGCTTGATTTTCTGTTTTTCACTTGTATATTTTTTTTAATGGTCTAAAAAGATAAACACAGAGCAGAAAAACCTTACTACAAATGGTATTTTCAGAAAAAATAAAGATAGATGTTTTGCCTTTTTCGAAAATGGGTATATTTGCTATTCGGATTCTGGATGTTTTGATCGAAACGTCCAAAGTCAGAGTTAGACATCTTATCGAAAATGTCCCTCTATGTGCAGCATAAACATCCATTTTAGAAAAGTAAACGTCTACAATATCATCAGGTCAAAATGGACACAGAAATATATCTGTGTAGCATATAAACATTTATGTTCCGAGAATAGCAAAACAAGCATTTATGTGTCTGAACATAAACATTTATGTTTCTGAAATAACTAAGATAAATGTTCATTTTTCCTGAAGTTAACAGAGAGTCCAGAATCCCTTGCTTTTTCAGCGGGGACATCAAGCACTCGGAGATTAACAGAACAACCTCCCCTAATGTCTGTAGTGGAGCACTTTTCGGAAACTTAGATGTTCCCAATAGCAGCACAAATGGTCATTGGGCTGGAAGGGCTTCCCTACGGGCAAAGGCTGAAAACCTTAAGCAATCGATGCCTAGATTACCCCTTATTAGGAGAGCTTCTTTTCATTTTCGTCTCATGTGGAGGAGTAGCCTAAGGGTCACAGCAGTGGACCACCAACTAGGGACGCCTGTTTCAAATCCTGCTGCTGTTGCTCATTTTGATCATGGGACAAGTCACTAAACCTTCCATTGCCTCAAGTAAAAACTTAGGACCCCTTCGCGTACACTAAATGCTAAGAAGCCCAAAGGTATCAAATGGGCATCTTAGCATTTAACTCCATTAGCACACGTTAAGCGTTAGTAAGAGAGTCCCTTAAACTGTGAGCCCTCCAAGGACAGGGAAATACCTAGTATCCCCGAATATAACTCACCTTAAGCTACTGCTTAAGCTACTACTGAAAAAGGTGTGAGCGAAATCCAACTAATTAAAACTTAATAGACACTCGAGTGTTCCCAATACACAGGAAAAACCAAAAGGCCGGAATCTCCCCATCAGGAAAAAAAACTGAATTTAAAACAAAGATCCCTTCAGGCCCTCTCCCAAACACCCGGCCCCTTTCTCCATTCAGGGGCAGTATCAGCTGGCTCTTGGAACATCAATGCCAGATTCCTAAATATTCCAAGATATTGCCTGACCTCTGTCAGCACTATGTGGACAGATAACCGTGTGGGGTGAGAGGCAGGCTATCCAGGGGGATCAGGAGTTGAGGGTAGAAAAAGGGCTGGGAGGGTCTTTAGCTGCTTACATAAGTACATAAGTATTGCCATACTGGGAAAGACCAAAGGTCCATCAAGCCCAGCATCCTGTTTCCAACAGTGGCCAATCCAGATCACAAATACCTGGCAAGATCCCAAAATACAAAACATTTTATATTGCTTATCCCAGAAATAGTGGATTTTCCCAAGTCCATTTAATAACGATGTATGGACTTTTCCTTTAGGAAGCCATCCAAACCTTTTTTAAACTCCGCTAAGCTTAAGGGTTTTCTGTTTATTGAAAAAAATGCATGTATTTTTCAATTTAAAACATTTAATTTAATTGAAGTTAAACATTTTTTTATTTTCAGAACAAAAGGAATCAAAGCAGGTAATGTGTTTCTAGATTTCCTATTTTGCTTTTATTAAAGGAATGTCCCTTTATACAGCTCATCTTTCCATCAGCTACCTTCCGATAACTTTCCTCAGTGCGTTTTTCACATCCTTGTTCCTCAGGCTGTAAATCAGGGGGTTCAGCATGGGGGTGACCGTCGTGTAGACCACAGACAGAATTTTCCCCTGCTGCAGGGAATAAGTGGAGTTGGGCCTCAGGTACACACAGAAAATTGACAAATAGAACACAGAGATGACGGTGAGATGGGAGGAGCAGGTGGAGAAGGCTTTGCGCTTCCCCTCCGCAGAGCGGATCCTCAGGATGGCTGAGATGATGAAGGTGTAGGATGTAAGCGTCACCAGAGAGGCAGGCACTGAGGTTAATGCGGCTGCGATGAATAACACTGTTTCAGCGCTGGCTGTGTCAGTACAGGAAAGCTTTAGCAGTGGCATGAGTTCACAAAAGATATGATTAATCTCGTTAGAAGCACAGAATGACAGGCAGATGACGGAAACCATGATTGTCACAGAAGTTAGGAAGCCACCGGTCCAGGAAGCGGCTGCCAGCAAGACGTAAACTTTCTGATTCATGATGAGCAGATAGTGCAGGGGGTGGCAGACGGCCACATAACGATCATAAGCCATGGCAGTGAGGAGGAAGCATTCGGTGCAAGCAAACCCCATGAAGAAAAACAGCTGCATAATGCACCCAGAGTAGGAAATGGTCTTCTCCCCTGCAAGGAAAATCACCAGCAGTTTCGGCACGATGTTGGAGGTGCAGCAGATGTCTGTGAATGACAGGTGACTGAGAAAGAAGTACATGGGGGTGTGCAGACGGGGGTCGATGCAGGTCGCTATCACAATTGCCAGGTTCCCCAGCAGGGTAATCAGGTAGATAAGCAGGAAGATCAGAAACAGTGGAACCTGCAAATCCGGATTATCCGAAAGTCCCAGAATGATGAATTCTGTCACAGCTGTTATGTTTTCTACATCTCCAGGATCCTTCGTTCTCATTCTGAAGGTAATAATGCAAAACTAGACGTGGTGTATGTTAAATACAGGTGTCACTGGAGTTGCTGCTATACGTGGCCAGCAGTGAAAGTCGCTGATCTGCATTTCATTAAACTCGTTGGCTGTTCACTGCATTGGGAAGAGATTGTCCATACTAAGGGTTAGATTACCAAAAGTCTCATCCTAGTCTGTGCTGCAGGGAAACGATCTGAAAATTGAGGCTAAATCCTGAAATAAATTGAAACCCAATCATGTGATTAGAGACGATGCCTTGAATGGGGACAATTTTCAAATAGGCTGATTTTATGGCTTATTTAGCTTATTATACCACCATGTCATGAATACACAACCATACAATTTACAACGCAGTACAGTCTCGATTATCTGGCCTTCAATGATCCAACCATCCAGCATATCCAACGGACCCACCTGGTGACGACATCGCGTTGCCGTTAAGAAGTGTGCTAGTTCTTTTCCTGTTTTCCGGCTTCACACGCTGCTGGTTAGAGGTCATAAACAATATTTTTAAGACAGATACCCTATGCCTGTTCTTCATGCATTAAGTTTGTTTTCAGAACATTTTTTAAGGGATTATCTGACCAACGAGCTGGTCCCGTTTATGTCAAATAATCGAGACTGTACTAAAAATGATAAAGATAAATGGGAACTCCATTGCAAACTGAAGTTAAAAGGATATTAAAAACAAAAAGGCATAAAAAACCATTCCAGCAGATCGTCATGACACCCGCCAAAAGGTGCATTGGGAGTATCTTTAGTTTGGGAAATCGGGAGCCTGGACTCCCAAAGTTAAACTGGCTTCCCTAAATTTAGGAGCCTAAAGAGTGGGTGACTATGGGGGACAAGTTTGGAGAAGGGAAAGGAAAAGGATGGGATTTGATATATTGCCTTTCTCTGGTTACAATCAAAGCAGTTACAGGTACTTATTTTGTACCAGGGCAGCGGAGAGTTAAGTGACTTGCCCAGAGTCACAAGGACCTGCAATGGGAATTGAACCCCCCTGGGTCACCGGCTGCTCCACTGACCATTAGGCTCCCCATAATTGAGGTGCTTAGCATTGCTTTTCAGCACATAGAGGGGGGGGGGGTAAATTCATAACGAGGTCCCTCGTTCAAGGCAGCCAAACAGCATCTCTCCAGCCGATTTGATAAAGAAATGTAGTTGCCTACTTTTATTTACATAATTGTGGTATAAAGTGGCCCAAAATACACCTTAATTTAAGCACAATCACTTACCTCTGTCCTAACGACTGCAGCTATGTATTACAAGTATGCAGATAAGATAATATTTTATAATCAATGCACATACATGCGTGTTCTGCCCACACTGTCCCCAGACTCTGCCCCTGTGCTCACCACAATGAAAGTATGACCTTTGCTTGGAAACCCCACAAAGAGTCACATCCAGTGTAGAAGTAAAGGTGAACTCCTGGAGGTTTCATTTCTATCAAAGATGTAGTGTTTTTATTGATTGTGAACTTTCTATCGCACCCCAAATCCCCTCTCTTGTGAGGAAATCATTTTTTAATTTAAGGAGCTTCACCCCCTCAGGTCATCTGGAGACATATGTGCTTTACAATTCATGCCCTTGTTTTGAATAGACTTTGATTACTGGAACTTTTGTCTTGCAGATGTTCCCTCAGTTAATTTGCATTGACTCCAACCTCTTTGGAAAACCCACTGTTAAATTTTTATACAGTGCTAAAAGTTCTTGACCTTGTTACAGCTCTCCTGGAGGAACAGCTAAAATCCTGTTTCTGGCGCTTTTCACACTCCAGCCGCTAACACCCCCCTCTGCCCCCCCCCCCCCCCCCCCCCCCCCCCCGGGTTTTCAGCACTATTTAAACGGTCAGGAACGTCTGCTGACAGGTTAAATAGTGTTTTAGCACCTAACCAGCAATATTCAGCATGAGATGACCAGTTATCTCCTGCTGAATGTCCAAAGTTACTAGTTACCACTAACCAACTATCGCATGACATAGCCGGTTAGGCGCATAACTAGCAGCTTATCTTTGACTGCTAAAAAGTTAACATTTAGCACTGAATACTGGCATAACTGGTGAACTTTTTAGTGGTTAAAAATGGATATTCAATGCCACTCACCAGAAACAGCACAGAATATCCAGGTTTAACACCGGCGGCACTGCCCACCGCTGGTTAAATATCGGGCCATATGAATCCAATTTATGTAGACTCTCTTCCCATTCCCTACACCCCTGCGCATGCCTTTAAATCTTCTCAATGTAACTTCCTCTCTGTTCATCCTTTTAGGGTGCTAGGGTTTGATTTCTTATGCCAGGCTGCCGTTCTTGGACAGATCCTTTGCTCTGAAATTCCTTACGTGAAGGGCACTCTTCCACTACTTTCAAACCCGGTCTTAAAAACTGGTTATTTGAATTCTCTTCCTCTGCTCATTGATTAGTCCTTCTGGCCTGTGCTGTTACTGGACTGTGGGTTTCCTCTGCGCTGAAGCTACCTTTTAACACTGGGGCAAAATGACCAAATTTTGTAAATCAGCAATAATGGTCTTGCTCTAATTTTTCTACTAATGTTCAGCCATTAGTGCATCAGCCCTTAACTGCACCTTTTTTTCTAGGCAGTAAGGGGTCATGCATGAATGAGTTACCACATGGCAATGCCCATGTGCTAACCCATTAGCACTGAACACGCCCACTCTCCGCCCCCAAAAATGCCCCCAGCGTAAAATTATTTTTTGCCCATGGGTAGAGTTACCATATGGCTCCAGAAAGCAATGGAAGTAAAACCCGGACTGACTCAATCTGTCCTCGCTTTTTTGGAGCCGTATGGTAACCCTACGCATGGGGAAGCGTGTGTATGTGCCAAAACCACCGCAGGATGTCTCAGCATGACCTTCGGTAGGCGTTCTTAACCTGCGGTAAGCATGCATTAGAATAATAACCCTTTAGTGACTTTGAACCACAAAACAAAGGATAAATGACCCCATTATAAGCCCCAAGTAAAGAGAGGTTTAAATAGAAATCCAACTGTTTCATTTGAGGAGTCATCCTTCCTCCCTAGTGTTGTCTCCTGTTTTCGTTTCTGTTATGTTCTGTTTTTGTTTGTTATGATCTGAGCTATGATGTGTTTATGTTTCCTACACCACCTTTTGCACTGCAAAGTAAATCAATTTATGTGCATAACCTCCCCTTTATATGCCCAAATGACCAAAATGCAGCTGTTTTCACACTAAAGAGGGAGACATCGCCTTCTGAAATGATCCCTGTAGGCACCTGACTTCACAGGTGAGGAATGATGGGCCTACAGCTCCGTGAGTGGTCTGTGGTCTCCAGGAGATTACTACTACTACTACTTATCATTTCTAAAGCGATACTAGACGTACACAGCGCTGTACACTTGAACATGAAGCGACAGTCCCTGCTCGACAGAGCTTACAATCTAATTAGGACAGACAAACAGGACAAACAAGAGATAAGGGAATATTAAAGAGAGGGTGATAAAATAAGGGACCTGAACAAGTGTCACCCTTCAAATCTGTACCCACAGACTCGGATATTAATAGGAAAGACATCAGCTCTGTCACTTTTTTAAATGTTTTTATTTCTTAGATTATATAATGAATTCCAAGATAAATCTCATAACAGAAAAAGGCAGATCTATATATTAAAAGACATAGTTGTATAGTTAAATTATACAATTAAACCATACAGTTAAAGAAAAACACAGGAAAATATTCCTAAGAAATCCGCCATTCCAGTCCTCGATGCTAAAGAGAGGACAAGGTAATGATACAAGGCAACTTGTTTTAACAGGGAAAAGAGAAGGGTATATTCCATCATATATTAGTTCACGGAGTCGACATGGACAAGGCGAGAGAAGGACGAGTGACCGTAGCAGGTGATTTAGAATCCGAAAAGGATTTCAAGTGGTCTGGATCAAAAAAAGACATATTTAACAGAATTAAGCTTGACAACACGCTGCATCCGTCACCTTCTTTGGGAACCAGGACAAGCTGCTCAGGGAGGAATTTCCTGACTCCTGAAAAAGTTCATAACCCAGGTATTCATTTCCATTTCACACTGTTAATATCTAAGCTGGCTAGCAAGCGATTCCCATAAATCCTGCTGTATTTCTGTGATCATTCTTTTGTGTGTTCTTAGTCTAATGTGTCTTTGATATTTATATCTTGCGACTATCTAACACATGACTTTGCCCATGGGAAGAAAGTGTCAGGGATTAGAGAATTATTCGTTTGCCCCAGTGACTCTCTCACACATTCTTGAGTGACAGAGCCAGGGATTAGAACTGAGGATGTGAGAGAATCATTAAAGCAAAGGTCACACACAGTCAGTGACAGAGCTGGGGATTAGAACTGAGGCTGTGTGAGAGAATTGTTAAAGCAAAGATCACACACAGAGCGTTAGAGACAGAGCCGGGGATTTGAACTGAAGGTTTGTGAGAGAGTCAGTGAATCAAAGGTCACACACTCAAGAAAGTTAGTGACAGAGCCGGGGATTTGAACTGAAGGTTTGTAAGAGAGTCAGTGAAGCAAAGGTCACACACTCAAGAGAGTCAGTGACAGAGCCGGGGATTTGAACTGAAGGTTATTTTATTTTTATTTGTTACATTTGTATTCCACATTTTCCCACCTATTTGCAAGCTCAATGTGGCTGAAGCAAAAGTCACACACAGAGAGTCAGTGACAGAGCCGGGGATTAGAATTGAGGATGAGTAAGAGAATCACTGAAGCAAAGGTCACACACAGAAAGTCAGAGCCAGGGATTAGAACTGAGTCACAGGGAGATAAAGAAACTCCATGTTGATTCTTATTTCACACCAGAGAGTACACAATAACAGTGATGTGATATATTACGTGACGAGATTCATACTCACTTTTATTGGTCTCCAAAGAGGCTCAATCCTACCCCTTACACCCTCCTCCAAGTACAGCACATCCCTGCAGATCCTTCCTATAAGAGTTGGCTGATTCAGTCATGATAAATGCATTTTACATTCCCTGTGAAAAATATGTTTGTAGGAAAAAGGACACCAGGTATCCTGGCTATTCCTGGTTCACTGGTGGAAGTTTCGGAATAAAGCTCTTAGTTGTACCTGTTGAGAGAAACTCAGCTCGCCAGGAGTGCTGGGTTTTCTCCTTACCTGTGATGCAGTGTCGCCACCTCTCCTCCACTGTGGATCCAGCAGATGGTGTCCGGAGCCCCTTAAAATCTTGAAGAATTGGCCGTGTGGGAAATTAAAAAGGCTGCCGCACCATTAGGTGAAAGGTTTGGCTCTGTGCTTGAGGTGCCTGAATGAGATTAATTGTGATTTGACTCTAGGGACAACAAGGTTAGGGATTTCACTCTGCTCCGTTTCCAGATGTGATAGAGGAACCAGCAGTTCGTTAGAGGCAACTGATCCCTGATGTGTCTCCGCACTTTGAGAACTGTGGGTGGTTCCGGACTCCCCGTTTCCAAAAGGATAGAGCAGTACCAGAAAAGGGTAACAGAAATGATAAAGAGAGAAGGAACAGGTTAGGGCTCTTCAGCTTGCAAAAAAAAGAGGCTTGGGAAGGTTATAAAGTCATGAGAAAGGTCAATGGTTAAGTAGGAAAAACTTCTTTAAAAATATGTTTGTAGGAAAAGGACACCAGTTACCCATAGGGAACGTGTTGTTTAAACCCAAAATATGGAAGTCTAGATGAATGATTTTAAAAGGCTGCTCCCATGCACTTTCCCCAACCCCCTGTCCCCTTCTATGCCTGGCCACACCCCTCCCTCCTTTTCATGGACGCCATCAGCTTTGCTTAACTCGTAACCAGTGTCTGTTTTCTAGCAAAAAAGGTGCCGGTACTCAAATGCCAGATCACCCTTCAGGGATGGGGTGATCACTGAGGGACCCACCCCACAATAGCCAGACCCCCTGCAACCAGTCACAGAACCTATGAAAATGCAGAATTGGTATGTAGAGCCTGAGCTCTTGCAGTAGAACTTGGGGACTATGAGTCAATTTTAGCAGACAATGAAAAAGGTGCCGGTACTCAGTACCCCCCAAGTACCCCCTCAAAAAAAGCCCTGCTCGTAACGTTCATTTTGTGCTTGTGTTTTATAGTCAGTAACAGATTGCAGCATTGTGAATTGCGTCACTTTACATGTCCCCTTACAAAGGCATATGTGCCAAAACACGGCCTGGATTGGGATTTTTTTGGACAACTGCATCAGAGATTGTATAAAGAACATTTCCACTGTTTCTAAGGAATATGATGACTTTTTTCATCTTGGACTTTGTCTACGTATCTTCCACTTTTTTGGGTTTTTTTGGTTTTGGACTCGCATCCCTCCCAAGCTTAAGCCTGTAAGTTCCCTACTGAACCCAGATCCCCCATCCCACCCCAGGCACTTACCAGAGTCTATCGGTGGTGGTTCAGAGGGGAGCAAAGTGATCCCCATTGTTTGTTCTGCACCCAGATTCAGAATAGCACCTATGAGCTCTAGCAGTAGTGTCATATAACTACCACTAGAGGTCACAAGCACCATTTGAAAGCTAAGGACAGAGCAGGAGGTGTTAGGGGTGTGATTGCATTGATTTGGTGTTGGTTCCGAGTGGTGGCACTGTCAGCCTTTGCACCTTTCCCTTCAAGCTGTCTCAGCCAACACGAAATCTTTCAGATCTACATGCTTATTCCCCTTGTACAATGAAGACACATCTGCATTTTCAGCCTGCCTTAAACTATGCCCTCTTCATGCCAAAATCACCTGGAATCTCCACTTGTAAATGCCAGCTTTCCAAAATCACCAATTGCACATGGAGATGCTTCTTTTAAAAAAACACACACACCTTTTTGTCTCTGTTATTGCCCTTGGTTTACATCATTACATTACTATCATTCTTTCCCATTACTCTTAGCACCTATCCATCCTTCTCTCTCCTGGTACAAAATAAGTATCTGTATATACTATGTAAACCGCTTTGAACGTAGTTGCAAAAACCTCAGAAAGTCAGTATATCAAGTCCCGTTTCCCTTTCCCCCTTTCCATCACCGCCTGTCCCTCAGTTCTGTCTCCCTACCATGTCATTATCAATATTCTCTTCCCCTCTTTCCCCCACACACCTCATCCATCCACACCATATTTTGTGGCCTCCCCCATGTTATCCACATAAGTCGTCTCTCATCTCAGCCCAAGCACTTTCTCTCCCTCCAGCCCATCTCCAGGTATGTCTTCTGCTATAGCCACCTCTCCCTTCCTACACAGGGAGGGGAGTTGCCCAGGAGCCATAACTGCCACTCATTCTCTGGAGCCCATGCAGGAAGCATCGTGGTAGATCTTATTCTGTACTGTGAAATTAGGGTACAAAAATACCACAGCACGCTGTAATCAGTAAGCATGCAAGTTACTGACAAATTAAAATTGCAGCTGTAATCTACAGTGCATTGCTAAATGTCACATTTCTTGTCAGTGCCTGATCACTGATTGCCTCAGACACTGACAGGAAGGGTGATATTAAAAAAAACACACAAGCACGATACGGCATTTTGTATTCCCACACAAACACACACAAAATACAGTGGGTCACTAAGAGGTTGGATATTACTCCACTCTTAGTTTAATGGAAATGATTCCTAACCAAAAAGATCAGATCACATCTTCAGTGGTGACTTCATAATGTCTCTTTATTCGTAAAAGTAAATGGAGTGAGGGAGTCCTGTGCCCGGCTGTTCCCTGTGTCATGATGAATGAGGTTTTTGCAACTACATTCAAAGCGGTTTACATATATTTAGGTACTTATTTTGTACCAGGGGCAATGGAGGGTTAAGTGACTTGCCCAGAGTCACAAGGAGCTGCAGTGGGAATACCCTCAGTACCGTAGAGGCATTCGCCAAGTCTGGTAAAGAAACAAATACAGGTGGTATTGTGGTTGAGTAAGGAACATATGTTTCAGTTAAAATGGGGATCAAGGAGAGGAAAGATCATGTAGTGTCCATTACAAGCTTTGGTTATGTTGTGTTGCAGAGTGCAGGCATTTATGTTGGGTTGGTGGGGTATGCCTTTTTGAACAGGTAGGTCTTTAATGATTTCCTGAAGTTTAGGTGGTCATAGGTTGTCTTCACAACTTTTGGCAGTGCATTCTAGAATTGTGTGCTTGTATAGGAGAAGCTGGACGCATAGGTTTTTCCCCTATGTAGCTTGCTGTGTTTTAAAACTGGGATCTGCTTTATGGGTTTTTTTTATACCACCCTTCAGTGGACAATATCAAAGTGAACTGTTACCATAAAGTCAAACTCCATCTAGAGAAACAAAGGGTCTCGCGCTCTGATACTGAAAGACCTGCAGCTCCAATCAGCACTGTAGGTTACTCCTGTTATCTTCAACACAACCAGAAAGAGTAAAGAGGGAAACGAAGTACCGAAAGCCAAACCAAAATGATCAAAAAAAGCATAATATAGCCTTTTCAACACCACTATCGAGATCCTAGCTTTCAACGTTGCATCTCTCAAATAATACGACATAGATCATTTTTCATTCATTCAAAGAAACAATTTGATAAAGAATCTATACCTGTGGTCCTCAGGGCACACCCAGCCAATCAGGTTTTCGGGATATCCACAAGAGATATATTTGCATATTGTATTAGACATGTGGAGGGCCCAGACTCAGTAAATGTCATTGAGAAATCAGCAAGTGATATTATTCTATAACAGGCACTGAGAGATGAGTGTCCATTACGGAATAGCATTGTTTGACAATTTCAGCGCCCAAACTTGGGTGCCAGAACTTACGCCCTTCTGATGCAGGTGCAGTTCCCAACGCCCTACTTGGGTGCGCATCTCCAGTATTCTAGAACACTGTGCACAAACTTTAGGAAACCTTGATTGGCCCATGTGCCTCTCGTGGCCACGCCCACTTTTGAGTTGCACAACACGGGATTGGGGAGCACACCTAGAATAGCTCATAGGAAGATGTGCGTGCCAATTAGCTCTCAATTACTGGCGTGTTGGCCAACAAAGTTGGGTGTCTATCTTCGATCAGCATCCAGTTTTTTGGCACCATATATAGAATCCAGGGGATAAAGACTTTTATCTTAGCTTTCTTATTCCATATAATTAGTCTTCCTTCTAGTTAATTGTCAGTTGTAAGGAATTTGTGTTGTTGTGATTTGATCATTTTAATTTGTGTATGTTGATTTTGGAACCACTTTGGTTGTAGGCGGTGTATTAATGCTAAAAATAAATAAATATGGGGATAATGCTGGGCAGACTTATACGGTCTGTGCCAGAGCCGGTGGTGGGATGCGGGGCTGGTGGTTGGGAGGCGGGGATAGTGCTGGGCAGACTTATACGGTCTGTGCCAGAGCCGGTGATGGGAGGCGGGGCTGGTGGTTGGGAGGCGGGGATAGTGCTGGGCAGACTTATACGGTCTGTGCCCAGAAAAGGACAGGTACAAATCAAGGTAAGGTATACACAAAAAGTGGCACATATGAGTTTATCTTGTTGGGCAGACTGGATGGACCGTGAAGGTCTTTTTCTGCTGTCATCTACTATGTTACTATGTTTGTAGCATCAGAGAAAGGGGTTACCAGACAGAAGGACAGATTTAATGCTACCCTTCCAGCCTGTTACTGGGAAACAGGGATTCCAGATTTCCAGGAATCTGACAGCATCTGACACCTTGCAACATTCCAAAGCATCCCCCCCCCCCTTCTCACCCTGCCCCACTGTTCTCCTCCAATTGCCATTCCCCAATCTGTGAAGCAACCAAAAAGAAACTGTGCCCACCTTTTACCCTTTAATTCACTAAGGTAGAAATCGAAGGATAAATAAAAACAGAACACACAGCCTCAATGATAACACAATAAGCTCTGATACTGATACTTAATGTATGACACGAAACAGGATAAGCAGGTGAAAGCAGACAATGAAAAAAACCAAACTGTTTGACTCTTTAATTAGAGCTTGAAGGGACCGTCATCTCCTAACGAGAAAGCTCCATTGTTTTTTAAGACGTCACAACTTAATCGACCCCTGATGCAGGCGCTGTGCACCGAAACACGGCCCGTGACGGAAGAGAATTGATGTTCAAGTTGTACGATTAAAGAAATTGTGTCCCGATTTTGAAGGCTCCTGGTGCTTTTTGTCACTACTCATACTGGTATTTTGGACATTTATACAGGCGATTGGTGTGTAAAGGTTGGCACCAGTTTTAGAGAACGATCCCTTCTCTGACTCATAGGAATGTGACAGTGAACCTCAAGATACAGGGGAAAAATTGCAGTAATGGGTGTTCATAAGTGTATAAGCATCACCGTACTCACAAGAGCAATGTAATTCACAGGAGTTATATCACTCCATGAATCCCTACTGCTCTGTCTGACAATGTGCTATGATTTCTACACTCTCTGCTCCCATCAGCTACCTCCCAAGCACTTTCTTCAATGCATTTTTTATGTCCTTGTTCCTCAGGCTATAAATCATGGGGTTCAGCATGGGGGTGACAGTTGTGTAGACCACAGACATGATTTTTCCCTGTCCCTGGGAATATGTCGAGGTGGGTCTCAGGTACATGGAGAAGAGTGATAAATAGTACAGAGAGACAACAGTGAGGTGAGAGGAGCAGGTGGAGAAGGCTTTATGCTTCCCCTCCGCAGAGCGGATCCTCAGGATGGCCGAGATGATGTAGGTGTAAGATACAAGAGTCACTAGGAAGGCAGGAAATGACAACAAAACAGCTTCTAGGAATAATATAATTTCAGGGCCGGTCGTGTTGGTGCAGGAAAGCTTTAACAATGGAATGAGGTCACAGAAGATATGATCGATCTTGTTAGAGCCGCAGAAGGAAAGATGGACAACGGAAGCTGTGATCATAACAGCGCTGAAAATGCCAGTGATCCAGGAAGCGGCAGCCAGCAGGATGCAGACTCTGGGGTTCATGACCAGTGAATAGTGCAAAGGGTCACAGACTGCGGCGTAGCGGTCGTAAGCCATGGCGGTGAGGAGAAAGATCTCAACGCAGGTGGAGTCCATGAAGAAGTTCAGCTGCACAATGCAGGCAGCAAAGGAAATGGTTTTGTTCCCCGAGAGGAGGATCCCCAGTAGTTTGGGGGTGATGGTGGAGCTGCACCAGATGTCTGTGAGGGAGAGGTTGCTGAGGAAGAAATACATGGGGGTGTGCACACGGGGGTCAGCACAGGTCAGGGTGATAATCAGAAGGTTCCCCAGCAGGGTGACCATGTAGATAAATAGAAACACCAGGAAGAGAGGAAGCTGCAGCTGGAGATTATCAGAAAGTCCCAGAATGACGAATTCTGTCACTGTTGTTATGTTTTCTACGTCCATTGGCTTCGTGGGTTTTGTCCTAACAAGAGAAAAAAGAAATTAGAAAAGATACATGTGATAAGGGCAGATGTCACTGAAGTTCCTGCAGTGTGTGGCCAGCAGTGAAAGTCGCTGGAGGCCACACCTACAAAAAGATATAAACAAGATGGAGTCGGTCCAGAGGGCGGCTACAAAATTAGTAAGCGGTCTTGAACACAAAAAATATAGGGACAGGCTTATCAACCTCAACATGTATATGCTGGGAGAGTGGAGACATGATAGAGATGTTTAAATATCTCAAAGGCATTTTTGTACAGGAAGTGAACCTTTTTCAACTGAAGGGGAGCTCTGGAACGAGGGGGCATATGATGAAGTTAAGAGGGAACAGGCTTAGAAGTAATCTAAGAAAGTATTATTTCACGAAAAGGGTGGTGGAGGCGTGGAATGGCCTCCCGGTGGAGGTGGTGGAGTCCAGGACTGTTACAGAGTTTAAAAAGGCATGGGATAAGCATGTGGGATCGCTTAGGAACAGGAAGAATTAGGGGTTACAGAGGATGGGCAGACTGGATGGGTCATTTGGCCTTTATCTGTCGTCATGTTTCTATGTAACCTCAACATGTATACGCTGGAAGAGAGGAGGGAGAGAGGAGACACGATAGAAACGTTTAAATATCTTAAGGGCATTTATGTACAGAAGAGATCCTTTTCCAAATGAAGGAGGCATAAGACAAAGTTAAGAGGGAATAGGCTTAGGAGTAACCTAAGAAAGTATTATTTCACAGAAAGGGTGGTGGAGGCGTGGAATGGCCTCCCGGTGGAGGTGGTGGAGTCGAGGACTGTTACAGAGTTTAAAAAGGCATGGGATAAGCATGTGGGATCGCTTAGGAACAGGAAGAGTTAGGGGTTACAGAGGATGGGCAGACTGGATGGGCCATATGGCCTTTACCTGCCGTCATGTTTCTATGTTTCTATCTGCAGTTCATCGAGCGTCACACTCAGCTCATTAGCAGGACATTCATCGTCCGCTCATTGTGTTGGGGAGAGATTGTGCTGAAAAAGTATTCTTATACTAAAGGTCTCATCCTATTCTATGCCTAGGGGACAAAAAGCTTTGAAAACACAGATATGAAAAGTTAAAAGAAAACCAAGTCTTTGTGCAGAGAGGAATACCTTTTGTATGTGCTATGAATGATTTAAGGTGCGCGTGCCGCTCTCAGGGACAGGCAAATGGATAGGGAACAAGAGAAACGGCTATGAGTGGGAGGTATTCATCCACTGAATGTTATTTGCATAATATAAAAGTGGCTAATCAAATCATTCCCAGATGTGAACCTGCAGGTTCCACTGAAGCTTCCCGTGCTGCAGTATAATGCTGAGGAAAGGACCTCAGAAAGCCAGAAACCTACATTATTTTAGAAAAGGAAAACATCTGTACCCAGCTCATCTGATGCGATTATTTAACTGATTTAATTGCTAGCTAGACTAACGACAGTGTCCCCTTTATACATTTTTATAATTAAATAAGGATATTTGGGTCAGATTCATTTTGATGTCTCTTCAAGCAGGCTCCATCCGACCCCTGACTCCCATACATCACACCCCTGTGAGTCCTCTGCATTTTAGCTTAGCAAAAAAAGTGTCTGTACTTAAATGCCAGGCTGTCCTTCAGGGGTGAGGTGAGCCACCCCACAATAACCAGGCACCCCGCCTCCAGCCACAGAACCTATGAAAAGGCAGAACCTGGATGAACATTTTATGAATCTTTCCTCTAATTTTAATGGAGTTCTTTTTCTTATAATGATTTGGATTGTACACGATTAATACTTGAGAACCGTGGGTCACTTTTATCAGTTCACCCCAAGTACTACTACTACTACTTAACATTTCTAAAGCGCTACTAGGGTTACGCAGCACTGTACAATTTAACAAAGAGAGACAGTCCCTGCTCAAAGAGCTTACAATCTAATAGACAAGTGAACAGTCGGTCCGATAGGGGCAGTCAAATTGGGGCAGTCTGGATTCACTGAACGGTAAGGGCTAGGTGCCGAACGAAGCGTTGAAGAGGTGGGCATTAAGCAAAGACTTGAAGACGGGCAGGGAGGGGGCTTGGCGTAAGGGCTCAGGAAGGTTGTTCCAAGCATAGGGTGAGGCGAGGCAGAATGAGCGGAGCCTGGAGTTGGCGGTGGTGGAGAAGGGTACTGAGAGGAGGGATTTGTCCTGTGAACGGAGGTTTCGGGTGGGAACGTAAGGGTAGAGAGGTAGTGAGGGGCAGCAGACTGAGTGCATTTGTAGGTAAGGAGTAGAAGCTTGAACTGAATGCGGTATCTGATTGGAAGCCAGTGAAGTGACCTGAGGAGAGGGGTGATATGAGTTTATCGGTTCTGGCGGAATATAAGTACCCCCTGAAACAAGTTCTGCATAAATGCATTCTGTATTCCCTAACAAATAATATGTTTGTACTATAAAGGGCAACAGGGCGAAATATTTCGACTGCTCCTGGCTAGGAGAGTTTGATCTTTGCCAAAGCTTCTGAGTGGAGCTTTAATCCAGCTGACTGATGGGTTTAGGGTTAGCTGTTTCAGGATCCTGGGGTTCCTCTCACCTGTCTGGCAGCACCACCTTCTCTCTTTCACTGTGGGTGTGGGAGGAGGGGGCACCTCGCATGTCTTAAATACTTTTAGAATGGGGTGTGGAGAGAAAACGGTGCACTGTTTATCTGGGAAATCAAAAAGTCTCGGCTGGCAATTAAAGATGATTTTTCGCTCTGTGCCTGAGTTCCCCGGAAAGTATGGAAATGATTGATCTGCGGGGAAAATAAGTTTTGGGACTCTGATTCGGTCTTTGCTCCAGTTGTGGTAGGGGAATACTCTGTTTACTAGAGCAGCTTTGGGAAAATCTGATCTGTGCTTCATTTGCATTGATCCCTGGTCAGCGTTTGGGAGGGGGGGGGGTTATGAATTCATTTTACTTTATCTTTCACTTACCTACCATTCCACTCCTAAGCCCAGCATTTCTGAGCTGTCTTTTTCACATCTCCACTCCCTCCCTCCCTCCCTCCCTTCACTTCCAGCTGCTGTAGGCCATCACACTCCCTTCTCTGGTCTGTAGCACATTCCTCATGAACCTTGTCTGTTACCATCAAGCTTCCTACTAGAATCTCAGCTCTCTGGGGAAGGGTCCCCTGGCATGTTTTTGATCTATTTGTAAATCTTGTACAGTTTATCAATTGTATTCTTCTGACCTGCACCGTAAAGGCAGAATTGAATCCTTCTGACAAATGGGATAAAATGCAATATTTTGTCGGGGAGGGGGGGGGGGGGCAAGGTCTCATGGTGCAATCAGTAGGTTGCTTGTCTACTGCACTCATGACCTGATTTCAAATCCCTCCATAGGAACAATTAATATATCAATTTTTGTATATTATAATGTGAATTTATTCTGCTTTTTTGTAATTTGAGTTTTATTTTATTCAGATTGTTATTGTGTGTGTTTTTATTGTAAGCCGTTTGTTGTAGATGGAATATACATTTTTAAAATAACTGTTCACCACATGATTCAGTTTTCTTTCATTTACATTTCACAGTTACTTCTCCTTTTAATTTGTGCTCTGCAAGCAGCAGTGGTATATCAGTGACTTCCTCAATGCTTTCTTGGTGAATTCTTCTGAAGCAGGCTATTGGGAACATAGAAAGTGAGTGAGAACGGGGGAAAGTGCTTGAAGCTGAAGGGAGAGTCACGACGTGAGAGAGATGTCGGGAGAAATCGTGTACAGCGATCTGAAATTTTCACCACCCTCAGAAGGCCACAGGTCCCCGCAGCAAGAAAGTTCTGGTAAGAGCCAAGAAGGAGGAAAAGAAATTATCACAAATAGTCTGGACGTGCCTTCTCTTTGGACAGAATCTCCACCCAGGAGGAAGGGGCATCTATATGTATCAGGGGATTCACTGTAACAGATGGATTCATATCAGTCACAAAAATATCACATTAGGTTTTTTGTGGCATGCATCGTGCATTTATTTTGTTGTATAAGACGCAGAGGGGTGTAACCTGTATGGAGCGACAATCCCAAAAGGCACAGAGGAGGTGACCTGCACATTATGCATATAGCCCACCTTGCCAGAGTAGATGCCACCTGTTTTCTCTTGAGCACACACACATTTTTAACTGATAGGTGTTTTGTGATGTGGAAATGTAAGTTTGGTTGACAGGTGAGAAGGACAACTGTCCATGAGCCTCATGTGAAGCTACAGGCCAGAACTGTAAGTACAATATCAAAAAAATCAGTAAAGGAAACATGTATTTTTAGATGTGAGATCATTGCAAATGTATTTCTCTTACATTGCAAGTGTCAATCCCCACAAGCAGAGTGAATAATCAGTGAGTAATATGTAATCAGATACAGAGGCCTTAATATAATCTTCATGCATTTTTTATTAGTGGAGGAAAAGAGGCTCTGAAGTTACTGCAAGTTATCAACCTGACTGCCATGAGGGCCTTCAACTTCAATCACAGGTCAAAAACCTGCCTTTTCTTTATTTATCAAACATACGTGTTGTGCAAAAATAAATTCTTATCTCAAAATCTCAATGGAGGCCCTGCTGTTTCACCAGCAGCTGCTTCAGAGTTTCTTCACAAGATGCTATCAACTCTCACACTTCTGTCCCAGCAAGGCTTCCATTGGGTTTTTTAGATAAGTTCTAAGAACTGATTTTGCACAATATGGGAGGTTTATGACCTGTGAGGGAAGTTGAAGCATTAATGGCAGTCAGCTCTGTATATTAAAGGCTCTGGAGTCCTGACCTAAAGATTTATTACTCACTGATTTTTCACTCTGCTAGTGGGGATAGATGTTTGTCAGATTTTGAACAAAAGTGTTTCTCTACCACTGACTGATTTACCATGAGGAAGTCTTTAATTGATCCACATTATAATATTTTACAGATCTTTTCTATTGCACTTACATCAGTACTGAATAATTTTTTAAAAATTAATAATCGTTGCCTGCAAACATCCAACCCAAGCAATTACTTAACTCCTTGGTCGGTTTTGCAAGTAAACATTAAAATTGAAGGAGGAATTGGTCAGTCTCACTTCTGCCGGAAAGCTATTTTAATTCATTTTTAACTTGTGTTTTGCAACGTGAGCTGTGAGATGCAATATTAAGAGCAGAGTGGAGAGGGGAGGATATGAGGAGCATTAGCAGATCTAAATTAAACAGATGGATTGACAGTTTAGCAACTGAATTACCTGCATCCTATGCCCGTATGTTTTATGCAGCGGGACCTTTGCAGTGGAATCAACTCCCTTTAGAAACTCAGAGATGGATTGTATCTGCTTTAAGGAAAAGCTGAGGGACTTTGATCTTAGTCAGGTGTATGGAATAGGGATACCAGAGGTTACCTCCAGGAAATATTTGGGGTAGATTTTTAGCATGTGTTGTTTTACGGTGTTTTACGAATTGGGGACCCTGTTTGCTAAGACGTCTTCAATTTTTTACGCGCCTACAATTAATGCGCACCTATAGGGATATTGTAGGTGCGTACACGGTTAACACGCGTACATGGTTAACGCATGTTAAGGACGCTAACACGGCTTAGTAAACAGGGCCCTGACTGCTGAAGAGTTTATCGAAGCCCTGAACATTGAGCGTTCTTGACCTATCCCCTGAGCAAGCCGTCTTGGTGAAACAGAGATCCCCGTGGGGACCAGTTTTGAAGATAAGTAGTGCTTTGTTCCGAGGCTTGGTTTCAATGATATTTGAACTGTGAAATTGGGCAAAGTGGGGAACTATTTTGTTTGAAAGATTAAAGAAGATTTTGACATTATTAAACACATAAAAATTGGGGAGATTTTGACCTATAATTACAATTGGCCAGTTATATGCTATGTGATGCATTTGCCCGTTGGCGATGCAATATTCTTGCAAGCCATATGAGGGGTTTTTTCCTCCCTTAATAAAATGATATTAGTGTCAATTTTTAGTTTTAAAGATTGTGACTATCCACTGTTTTTGATGTTTTGCGTTTGCATTGATTTGGTGGTTTTGCCAAATTTTTTTGTTTATGTTTATTATAAATATTTAATATACTGCCAAGCCAATCAAGATTGCGGTGGCTTATATTATAATAAAATCAAAGAATCAAATGGAAAACAACACGATTAAAATTGACAGAAAAGACCTAACAAAGGGGGGAAGGGGTAGAGCAACGAAAACTTCTCACAGCTGATGTTCAAACCAAGATTTATTCAGAATTCCTCTAAAAACATGGAACACGACCCAACATGACTCGTCTTCCGGCCCAATCGGCCTGCATCAGGGGTCTAGGAAATAAAAAACCAATATGTATTTCCAAGCCTAGTCATCAAATGGATAAAGAAACCAATTCAACTCTTTCTGTTGGTCGCTACACCCGTGCTGAACATATCAGTCGAATTGGTTTCTTTATCCATTCGATGACTAGACTTGGAAATACATATTGGTTTTTAGTTTCCTACACCCCTGATGCAGGCCGATTGGGTTGAAACACGAGTCATGTGGGGTCGTGTTCCATGTTTTTAGAGGAATTCTGAATAAATCTTGGTTTGAACATCAGCTATGAGAAGTTTCGCTGCTGTACCCCCTTCCCCCTTTTTTGGTGCCCCCTGTGCAGTAGAGTATTTTGCCTTCTGTTTGCAACTGACAGAAAAGACCTAACCATATACAGTCTGAAGGCCAAATCATACACAAAACTGTTGTCCTCACACAAAACAGGGTTGAGTGCCATTTATAGAATGCCGCATAGAGTCATTTCCATTCCAGAAGTTGGGTGCTGGGATTTGCACCCGCTGAAACCTGCTGTAAAGGCTGCTGCCCAACTCTGGGAAGAGGGTTATTCTATAACCCCACTTGCAGCTTTTAGGAACACCCCTGCCACACCCCTTTTTAAGTTGTACACTATGGGATTTAGGCACATGGAGTTATGGAACAGGGCATGGGAAGATGTGCATGCAAATTTCAATTGCTGCCAATTAACTTGAAGAACTGAGCATGCTCAGGGAGCCCCATGTCGGTGGCTGGAGACACGCTGCCAACTTCCACATTACGGCAGCTGCAGCATAAGGAGGAGGGGAGCAGCTCAGGCACCAAATTTCTTTGCCTGGCAGGGCTTCAGCATCCCCGCCAGCAAAGGTATTTCTAAAGCACGATAAGATAAGGCAATGTGTTGATCCCCCCAGTCCACCCTTGAGCCCCCCCAAACAAATCAGAGGGTTGGCTCTGTCCCTAGCTTAAAGTCCTCAGTAAAAGAACCCCTCAGTGATAGAAATTGTAAGAATTCTATTAAAACATTTAAATGTTACAGATATGGGAGGTATACGCCTCAAAGGCTGACCCATAACTCCCTTTGAATATTGGTTCAAACATCTTTGTGTAGGCATTGGAACCAAATCAGGGCTGGATCACCTGAGGTGGCCACCTTGTAGACTCAGGAAATTCATTCCAGTAGAAGTAACCATGAGCTCCACATAGTTTTGATTGAGAACAGCACCTAGAGAGGGCTCTAAATCCATGTTTTAAATTGGGTTTCTTTAGGTATACTGCCTTGCTTAGCCAGGGGTTGGGGAGAAGAGGAATGAATGAATGAACTGAAATGTTCTGCATTGTACTGGAGAGACAGCACCTGTCTGAAGGGGGGAACTGACTATTCCCTGAAGTTTCTTCCTGCTGTCTTCCAGCTTCCAGCTCCAGATCAGGCGTCCCAGCTTTCATCGTCATCATTCTTGGTGTCTTCACAGGGCTTCTGCTGGTGGCCCTGGTCATCCTGATGATCTTCTACCTCTGTGAGTATCTGGGGAATATTTGTTGTGGATAGAATGGGGAAGGGGTCCTGCCTTGCTCTTGGGGTGACAACCCAACCTTGCTCTCATGTCCAGTCCCCTCTATATATTTAACCTTGTGTGTTTATTTCATTATAGCAATGAGATTTTATTATAAATTTCTCTGTGGATTTCACTTTCAAATATCTTTCAGGTTTGATTAGATTAATTAATTAATTATTATTATTATTATAGGGTTTAGTTATTGTCTTTTTGAAGAAATTCACCCAAGGCAGAGCACAGCAAGAACAATCTGGACACAGGCAATTACAGCAGTAAAAATATTCAAACAACAGTACATAGTCTACTCTTTGCAATGTCAATACAACGTGCGTTAAACATCTTACTAGACTGCGTAGGGTGGAAGAAAGGGTAGTAGTAGTAGATAAAAGGAGTTATAGAACATACCTGGTCCTGCATCAGCATTTATACCAGGTATGACTTGGCGTAACTGCCAGCGACTAAACTTAATTGTGCGGTCCGGCGCTCAGTATATTCTGTAATCCACATAGAAATTTAGGCTTATTCTATAAAGTGCACCTAGATTAAGGTCTACTTTATAGAATGCGCTTAGGTGGATTTTATTTTGGCGTGATATATAGAATGTAGTCCTGTGTGTGTGACTAGAGGTCTATAAGATAATGAGTGGAATGGAATGGGTCGATGTCGAGTGTCTGTTTACGCTTTCCAAAAATATTAGGACTAGGGGGCATGCGATGAAGCTACAATGTAGTAAATTTAAAACAAAACGGAGGAAATTGTTCTTCACTCAACGCGTAGTTAAACTCTGGAATTCGCTGCTGGAAAAGGTGGTTAAGGTGGTTAACTTATTAAGCAGACTTCAAAAAAGGGTTGGACGGCTTCCCGGAGGAAAAAGCCATAGAATGTTATTGAATGGACGAGGGAATAATACAGTATTTCTAGGATGGGTGGGACAAATTACTTGTTCTTTTGGCCGCTGTCGATGACAGGGTGCTGGGCTCAATGGACCCTTGGTCTGTCCCAGCATGGCAATGCTTATGTACTTACTTCTTCCATTAAAGGCCTGGGAAAAGAGTCAGACTTTCACCTGGTTTCTGAAGTCTTGTGTTGTACAAAGACTGTCTGGGATTCCAGAGTGTGTGTTACTATATTTTTTATATTAGTTTTGTTTTAGTAGGTCTATATATTTTTGCTTTTTGATATTGTTCTTCAGATGTAAAGACCCTGTTCAATCACAAAAGCTCACACCCAAATTGCAGATGTCTAAGCACCAGAGGTCACCCACCCTGGACCTCTGATCCCTCCCAGAAGCAGTGCAGAGCTAGGGAAGGAAGTGGACTTGGGTGAGATTTGGAGGCAGATGCACTAAACGTTTTTCATCGTTAAATGAGCCCTCGGGGAAGAATTTCCGATCCTTTCCATGCACTAAAGCCTATTTTTCGACGGTAGTAGCAGCTAACGAAAACGGAATGGAGATGAGCAATTAGTGTGAAAACCCCATTGAAACGACATGCACTAACCTTTTCCGATTGCCTTTACGCAGGAAAAAGGCAGGAAAACTAACGAGAGGTCTGGACCTCTCGTTAGGACAGCTCCGTGGCAGGAAAAAGTGTTAAGTGAAAAAATAAACAAACTTTGAGCCAATCCCAGCGCATTAGCAGAGCTAAAAGCGCTGTGATTGGTCCAAAGGACCTCAGAAAACACATAAAAAAATAAAAATAAAAAAAGGATCGGGAGGGGGCAAGGGCGCTCATCAGGAGCGTCCTGTACGGACGGCCTTGCCCCCCCCCCCCCGCTGCTCCCCACTTTCCGCTGCTCCCCCCACCCCGAAAAAGCAAACTTGTAGAAGCCCCTGCCCCCCTCCCTTCCTCACTACTCTCAGCTCCGCCTCCCGACATCCTCCGTCTGTGCCCCGCCCCCTTTGGGGATCGTCGCCGCCATTCCCCTTCTCCATCGGGCCCCCCTCCCTCTTACCGGGCCCGTGCAGCGCCTCTGTCCGAAGGCGCTGCACGGGCAAGAAGAACGCTGAATCAGCTGATGCCTGCCTTCGCGATAGAGCGTCTTTCTCCTCCTGGGCCCGCCCCTGTCTGACGTCAGTAACCTACGTAGGTTACTGACGTCAGACAGGGGCGGGCCCAGGAGGAGAAAGACGCTCTATCGATGCCATCGCGAAGCAGGCATCAGCTGATTCAGCGTTCTTCTTGCCCGTGCAGCGCCTTCGGACAGAGGCGCTGCACGGGCCCGGTAAGAGGGAGGGGGGCCCGATGGAGAAGGGGAATGGCGGCGACGATCCCCAAAGGGGGCGGGGCACAGACGGAGGATGTCGGGAGGCGGAGCTGAGAGTAGTGAGGAAGGGAGGGGGGCAGGGGCTTCTACAAGTTTGCTTTTTCGGGGTGGGGGGAGCAGCGGAAAGTGGGGAGCAGCGGGGGGGGGGGCAAGGCCGTCCGTACAGGACGCTCCTGATGAGCGCCCTTGCCCCCTCCCGATCCTTTTTTTATTTTTATTTTTTTATGTGTTTTCTGAGGTCCTTTGGACCAATCACAGCGCTTTTAGCTCTGCTAATGCGCTGGGATTGGCTCAAAGTTTGTTTATTTTTTCACTTAACACTTTTTCCTACCACGGAGCTGTCCTAACGAGAGGTCCAGACCGATGTGTATTGTGATTCTTTGATACATTGTACGTTTCACTACCGATCTCAGCATGTGTGACTTTTTTTTTTGGTGCATTTTTCGTTATTTTAAAATCGTTAGGGACTTTAACGATTTAGATTTTTTTACGTTTGGTTGCTGCATCTGCCTCTAAGTAACAAGGCTCCAGTCTTAGGTATGTGCAGTTCCAAGTGAGAAATCCTCTGTGAGTTCACACAGTCCCTCCCCCCCCCAACAGGATTTCACACCTAGACTCACACTTCACACTCATTGCATGTGTGTACATAGAGTGAAGGCAGAGCCAGGCTGCAAAACCAAATCCACAGTATGGCAGCCTGAAGCAGAGGTGCCACTGCCCTTTCACAGGATCACACTTCACGAGGTTTCGGTTCTTCCATAAAGACTTTAAAAACTAAGTAGCTGCACCCAAGAAGAGAGAGAAAGACAGAGAACATTACATTATGTAGAACAGAGGCATTCAAATACTCCAGATGTATCAATCAGACATGTAGAAATAGAACTGAGATAGCCAAGTAAGCATATGGTCAGTTTTGGTCAGATTTTAGAAAAAGGTCATCTGACACAGAACTTTTTTGTTTAAATACCTGCAGCAGTGCTCATGTATTTGCTGGTACATCAGTGGGAGCCACCATTTTACAAAAACACCCGTTCAAAAAAATGAACAGGACAGACCTGGCAGCTTCTACGTAGCGATGTCGGCACTTCCACTTGGAACTAGTAATTTTTCAACTTTAACAGCCCTCTTTTACAACCCTCCATGACTAAATGTCACCAAGGTAGTAATGAGGCCACAATTTTATCTTGGTTTCATTTTGAAGGTGATCAATAGAAATAAAACAAAATAAAACTTGGAAAATAAAATAAGATGACACCTTTTTTATTGGACATAACTTAATACATTTCTTGATTAGCTTTCCAAGGTTGCCCATCTTCGTCAGATCGGAAATAAGCAAATGAGGTAGCAGATAGTATATTTCCGATCTGACGAAGAAGGGTAACCTTCGAAAGCTAATCAAGAAATGTATTAAGTTATGTCCAATAAAAAAGGTATCATCTTATTTTCTTTTCCATGTTTTATTTGGTTTGATTTCTATTGATAACCTAATGGGCTAGAAAACCCAGATCTTTGTTAAGTCCTGTCTGGTGGGTGTCAAAATATTTAATCATTCTGACTTTAAAACAATACAGGAACGTAATACCTTTGAAGTTCCCTTTCAGGATTCTTACCATGAAATCACTGGTACAGTGTTCTGGTTTTGTAAACTGCTGCCCCACAGACGTGACATCCTGATTGGTACTAGCATTTTTCATATGGTGTCTATGTAAATTAAATCTCTTCTTTAGCATCTGACTTGTTTCTCCAGTGTAGCAGCCTTCATTGCATTTTTTACACTGAATGATATATACCACATTGGAAGATGAGCACGTGAAAGATTCCTCAATGTTGAATATTTTTCCTTTGTGAATGACTGTGGGGTCCTGTGAAATATTTTGGCATAGTTTGCAGCTGGATATATTGTAAGGATGTGTGGCATTCTTTTCTTTTTGAGTCTGTGTTGGGAGCTTACTTCTAATTTTGAAGGTGGAAATATATTGGATTAAGGCGGGGGGGGTCCTCAAATCCACTCCTCAAGAGCCTGGTTTTCAGGGTTTCTACAATGAATATGTATCAGGTCTATTTGCATGTAATGGGTTGTGGACCTCGAGAACTAGGTTTGAGGACCCCCGGGATTAAGGAGAATGAATCCCTTAGTACCTCAAGTAAAGTCCTGGAAATGAGCACTTTTTTCAGATCTATGACCTGGTATAAAACCCAATGTGGACATTTTCCCCCATACACATGCATTCCCTATGTACAGTAGATGTTAGTCGTGTGCCCTTGAAATGTCTGCATGATCTTGAGTTGTACATGCCATTCTGCTTGATTTAGTAATCTTGCTCCTGCCTTATGGAAATCTCTCCCTTTATATCTTTGCTCTGATCTGTCCTTTTTGAAATGTAATCATTGCTAAAAACTTGTTATTTTTACTGCACTTTTCCCTTTGCTACTGATTCCTCTTGCATTGTAGTAGTTCCTGGCCAAACCGCAATTTTCCTTCCTCTGTCTCACTGTGTCTTGTCGTTTTGCATTCCCTCCCTTCCTTACACAGGTGATTTGGTCATTTGTTTCCCCTTTCCTTATTACTACTTATTTGTAACCTAAGCCTCCTTTTGTATCCTTCCTGACTCCTATATATTAATTTTATTTTTTGTAAACCACTTAGATGTACTATTTGCAGTATATTAAATAAAGATAAAATGTGAAATAGCACTTTCTAAAATCCGTATTTACACATGTATTCAATATATAAATGCTATTTTTTTTTTTTACACAAGCATGCTTTCCTAAAATAATGGGTAAAGGATTTGATTTACAGCCTTTCTGTGGTACAACCAAAGCCTTGTAGTACCAAATTCCCAGTCCTCAGACAGCAGAGTCAGGTAAAGCTTTTATTCAATTGCCCACTCCTTTTTTTCTGTCTGCCTGCCTCTATCATATATTTTCTTTTTATAAACTTCTTAGACATTTCAGTTTGCAATAAATTGCTACTTCTCTGCTGAAGCCAGATGGGAATGTTTATGTATCATTTGTACTTCCTTAAAGATCCCACATGCAAGTGCTGCCCAGATCAGTGGTTTGGATACAAAGGAAGTTGCTACTTAGTTTCAACAGAGAAGAGGGAGTGGAATGGCAGCAGTGAGCATTGCAGATCACTGGGGGCATCTCTTCTCATCATCAAAGGCAGCAGTGAAAAGGTAAGTGTCTCAGCACTGACAGGGAAATAGATTTAATGGAACCAGAGACTTCTCCAGCACTGATTGTATATAAACCCACAATGGGGGGGGGGGGGGGAGAGGGACAGGATAATCAACACCATGGCCAACTCTATCAGGTACTGAATGTATTATAGAAGGCCCCCATGTGGAGAACAGGACATTCAAAACCACAAAGGGCTCAATCAGTCACTGAATGTGTATTATAGCCCCCTACCAGGAGAAACAAGGAATTCAGAACCATGGACAGCTCAATCAGATAATATAGATGTAGAAGACCTCCATTGGGACAAATAGGACATTCAGAGCCATAAGCCAATCAGTCAGATACTGATTGTATATTACAGAGTCACCAGGAGGGGAAACAGGATGTTCACAGGCATTGATACCTCAGCCATGCAGTGACTATGTATTATAGACCCCATAGGAAGAAACAGAGTCATGAACTATTGACTTCCATGGGCAGAGACAGCACATTCAGTGACAATCTGAAGAGGAAAGGTGGGGTGGGTGGGGGAGGTTGATGGATAAAGACTACCTTTGACCCCAGCTGACATTCGGCTTCCATTTTGGGTCCACCATTTGAAATGGGTCATTCAACAGGAAGGATATCACCTGGGGGAGTCCTGTAGAGCTTGGGGCCTTGGAATCAGCTGTATTAATACCACTCTTAATTTAACCAGTTGCATTCAAACTTGGATTCTGATTGACTGCTATACCCATGAACATCTCCCACCCCTTTTAATTGCTGTTTTTCTGTTTCCTTTATTGTAAGGACTTCTTCAAGAAAATCATTTCTAAATATCACTGGATAGGTTTAAGGAAACAAAGCAACGGATGGATGTGGGAGGATGGCTCTGAAAACACTGAATGGTAAAGATTTATAATACTAGCCCTCTCCTTGTCACTTCATTGATTCCCTATCTGTTTCCACATACAGTTCAAACTCCTCTTATTGACTTATAAGTGCATTCACTCTGCAGCTCCTCAGTACCTCTCCACTCTTATCTCTCCTTACACTCCTCCCCGAGAACTCCGTTCACTGGGTAAATCTCTCTTATCTGCACCCTTCTCCTCCACCGCTAACTCCAGACTCCGTCCCTTTTATTTTGCTGCACCATATGCCTGGAATAGACTTCCTGAGCCGGTATGTCAAGCTCCATCTCTTGCCATCTTCAAATCTAAGCTAAAAGCCCACCTTTTTGATGCTGCTTTTAACTCCTAACCCCTATTCACTTGTTCAGTACCCATGTCTGTTATCCCTTATCTGTCCTGTTTGTCTGTCTTGATTAGATAGTCCCTGCTCGACAGAGCTTACAGTCTCTTACATGTTCAAGTGTTGTGATAAGACTAGTAACAGTGAACACAAAGAAAAGCAGCTAACCCCCCTGAACTACAATACCCAGAATCCCCTGTGAGAACGAAGGAGAAGGGTAGACCCAAATATGTGGAAGGCATTTCTAACACCAGCAGGGGGAGAAGTAGCTCAGCTCAAGGGGGCAGAGCTGCCAAGTTACCCATTCCAGGAGGGAGACTTTTAGGCCAGTCCTGGTTTTAAACTTACATCCCAAAGCAGTCTGGGATTTGTAGTCCATGATTGTCTCCATTGAAAACAGTGCTGCAGGTCCCAAAATGCACCAGGATGAGGTTGGCAGACATCCAGGACTGGCCAAAAAGTCTCCCTCCTGGAATGGGTAACTTGGAAGCTCTGAGGGGGGCTGGTGACTCCATTCACCACTAGGGAGAGAGAGAGGAAAGAAGCCCAGTTCCTTTGCCAGGAAATCAATATATAATTCCTCCCAGCTGTGAGGAGGAGAAGGTAGAGTTCTTGAAAGCTCCCAGCAAACAAGGGGGGAGGAGAGATGGACTCCGAGGAAAAGGAATTCATGGAGTAAGTGGAGGAGGGAAGGACCTGGGCCCTACCTCTAGAACTTCCTTGCCTAGAAGAGCAAGCTGTCATGGATTGGGAAAATACAAACACAGACCTTTCCTGCACTTAAAGGCAGTGTGGGAAGACCACAGACATTTTTGGTGCTGTGAAGTGGGAGGTGAACTGCCAGCCCTGCTCCCTGCAGGACACCTGAAGTGCAAAGAAGGAAAGGTGAAGTCATTATTGTTTGTCTTTCAAAGAGATTTTCTGTGTTTGAACTGTATGTGACACAGAGAAAAGGGGGCAGAACTGTTAATAAGCCCTTCTTAGGGGGGGACAGGTTCCTCTTAGAGAGGAGGGGGGAACCCCCACTTGGCCTTTTTGGGGAGCATTGGAACTGAATTTTAACTGTGCTTTTTGAACTGATCCTGAGTTTTGGGGACTGAATTTTGATTGATTGTGCTTTTTGGAACTGGGCCTGAATTAAACTTTTTGAACTAAGTCTTAATTAAAGTGTTGAACTGCACCGGAACCCTATGAGCTGAACAGGATTTCCGGTGGCAACTCCAGAGTGGAAGTGGAAGACCCCTTTACAGTGTACGTCTAGTAGCGTTATAGAAATAAGTAGTAGTAGAATCCCCTTGAAATCCCAAACCTCTTCCATTTCCGCATTCAATTCAAACTTCTCTTACTGAGTGCATTCACTCTGCCGCTCCCCAGTACCTCTCCACTCTTGTCTCTCCCTAAGCCCCCCCTCGGGTACTCCGCTCTGTAGATAAATCTCTCTTGTCTGTCCCTTTCTACTCTACTGCTAATTCCAGACTCCCTTCCTTTTAACTCGCTGCACCTCATGCCTGGAATAGACTTCCCGAGCCTGTACGTCTAGCCCCGTCTTTGGCCGTTTTCAATTCCAGGCTAAAAGCCCACCTCTTTGACACTGCCTTTGACTCCTAACCAATACTCACTTGCCCTGTACCCTTTTATCCCCACCTCTTTAATCCCCTTACCTCTTAGTTGTTCTGTCTGTTTACCTGTCTTATTTAGATTGTGAGCTCTTTGGGCAGGGATTGTCTTTTCGTGTATGGTGTATAGCGCTGCGTATGCCTTGTAGCGCTATAGAAGTGATAAGTACTAGTAGTAGAATGTCACTGCTCCACATTGGAGAAATGAATATGATAGGGAGGATGGCAAAAGGAATGGGATGGAAAAGCTAGAGAGGGAGGGTGAGAATTTATGAGAACAGACAAATAAGGGAAATGAATGGTGAACAGTAGGAGACAGGAGTGGGGAAGGGCAAAGAAGACACAAGGATAGAGGGACACAAGATAATAATGAGAGGCTCTCTATATGGCAAGATGTGGCCCCACCAGCTGTTCAGAATAAGTAATGTGGCATTTCCATTAATAATGCAGTGCTCTGTATTTTTAGGGTGTCCTCTAACAGCCATATCCAGAATTGTGCAGTGTTCGAACAAGGTGCATTTTATGCTTCATCCTGTGAGATCTCGTATCCCTTCATCTGCAAGAAAAGTGTCCAGTGACTGAACCTGGGCAGAGAAAGGACATTTCATGCCATGTCAAGGTATCTGGACCCTGATTCACACATGAATTTTCCACTTCATTTCAACCCCCTCCCACTTCTAAACAGAGCTGAGGTAAGCTCAGATGGGGCATTAACTGTCCATAAGAGGTGGCTAAGGGGAACCTGGACATGGCCTTAATTGGCGCTTCCAAAAATTGCTATTGCGAGATATCTTTTCTTTGATTTGAAAAAAAATTGCTTCTCAACTAGTCACTTTATAGAGTATTTTCACAGGTTTTACCTGTATAAAAAAGCCATTTACTGAGTTTAAAAGTGCCAGCAAAATCCTGTGTGCTTTTACGCAGTCTGCGCACAGACAGTCCTGAGGTTTGAGCAGAGCTGGAGTGAAGCTGAGAGCTACGTAAATACCTCATAAAATCTGTGCTTACCTTCATAGTTGCATCTTCCTCGGAGCATGAGAGAAGTTAAGGGCTACTGGGGCTGGTTCTGGAAGCCTGTTTTATAAAGGTATATACAGTACATACCTATGTTGCCTTCATTAATTTGGTAGGTTTCAATTTTCCATTGGTCATTTTACTATTGTTATGCTGTTAACAGAATTGTAAGTCTTATGTTAATCTGTACCTGCTGTACATCACCTTAGATAAATCTCTTCATATAGGTGCTTAATAAATCCCAATAAATAAATTGATTGATTAAGCCTGTGTGTCTTTCCCGCCAGACAGCCTGTTAGATAAAATTATTATACTATGGCGTACAACATGCGGACCGGACCCTGACGCAGCAAAAGCGAAACCTGGCGCATGTCGGCCAGTGGTCCCGCTGTTTATGACTGCAAACAAAGTTAAGTCTTTTTTTGCAAAAGCTTTTCGACATACGAGATAAGATAAAGATTAAACATGGGATATGAAATTGTGCTAAAGTTTTCAAGAAATTTATATAAAAGATTTTCAAACAAATTAAAACAAGAAATTAGACCTATGAAGAGGCAAGGAGGGGCATAATCGAACGTGAACACCCATCTCCATGGGTGTCTATCTCTGAGAACGGGTACGTGAAGGGGTGGGACAAACCGTATTTTCGAAAAAAAAATGGTCATCAATCTTTTTTCCGATAATACGGTTTGTGCCAGCCAAATGCATCGGATTTGTGCGGATTTGAGCTGGGCGGTTTCGTTTTTCAGCGATAATGGAAAACGAAGGTGCCCAGCTCAAAAACGAACAACTCCAAGGCTTTGGGTCGTGGGAGGGGCCAGGATTCGTAGTGCACTGGTCCCCCTCACATGCCAGGACACCAACCGGGCACCCTAGGGGGCACTTTTACAAATTAACAAAAAACAGTAAAAGAGCTCCCAGGTGCATAGCACCCTTCCCTTATATACTGAGCCCCCCAAATCCTCCCAAAACCCACTGTCCACAAGTCTACACCATTAACATAGCCCTAAGGGGTGAAGGGGGGCACCTACATGTGGGTACAGTGAGTTTTGGGGGGTTTTGGAGGGCTCAGCATTAACCAGCACAAGTGTAAGAGGTAGGGGGGGATGGGCCTGGGTCCACCTGCCTGAAGTCCACTGCACCCACTAACAACTGCTCCAGGGACCTGCATACTGCTTTGATGGAGCTGGGTATGACATTTGAGGCTGGCATACAGGCTGGGAGAAAAAGTTTTTAAAGTTGTCTTTTTTGGTGGAAGGGGGTTAGTGACCACTGGGGGAGTCAGGGGAGGTCACCCCCGACTCCCTCCGGTGGTCATCTGGTCATTTAGGGCACTTTTGTGGGACTTGTTCGTGAAAAAAAAGGGTCCAAAAAAAGTGACCTAAATTCTCGCTAAAAACTGCTATTTTTTTTCCATTATCGTCAAAAGCCGCCCATCTCTCCTCAGCCGATAACCACGCCCCAGTCCCGCCCTCACCACACCTCCGACACGCCCCTGTCAACTTTGGCCATTTCCACGACGGAGTGCAGTTGAAGACGCCCAAAATTGGCTTTCGATTATGCCAATTTGAGCGCCCACGGGAGAAAGACGCCCATCTCCCGATTTGGGTCGAAATATGGGCATCTTTCTCTTTCGAAAATAAGCTGGAAGGTGAGCTAAGAGATATTCTGGCTGCTATGAAATGAGTCGCCACTGAGGTTCAACATATACTATACAAAAAACTTTTCTACATCGAAGTCTTGGAATGAAAATATAAAACTATCCAGCGCAAGATCATTTGAAGGGCTGTGTCCACACTTTGAAACCTTTCTGCTTATCTGCTGAGTTCAAGTTTCTTTGTGATGATCAGTTTTGCCTCCAGCATTGTAAAAAATGTAATACAGTGCAAGATCCTTACTGTAGTCAGGCTGTGAGAAATAAATGTCAGCAGAGGAAACTGGTTGAGGATGGCGCTTGACTGGGTTAAATATAGAATTGTGCGTGCGTATCTCTCCTTCAGACATCTGTGCTGCTTCCTTGGGTACCAGACACTGCTGCAAAAACTCTTAAATCTTATTGAAAGTGGTTTCCAAGTGAAGCCGCAGAGAAAACCATCTTCCCTGAGAGTTTCAGGAAGAGAGCAGTAGACGGCTGGTTTGTAGTTAAAGCTATAATGAGAAAGTGGGAAGTGACACCATCACATGTAGTAAAGCTAGTTCAGCAAATCCAGATCCCTTGCCCCATGTACTTCTTTCGTAAACACAAACTGGGGAAACCCCTTTATTGCAAAGGGCCCATTACACACCTTTACGGTTGCTAACTGGCTCTAGATTTACCTGACAGGGTTTACCGTATTGCATGCTGGGATATGTGGTTCTGGTTTCTCCATTGTGCTTTAAGAACAGCAAGACTACAAGTCCCTGCATGCACTGGAATAAACCCAGGCCTGGACCCTCTGCTGACTGAATCTGGAGCCAATAGCAACCCTAGTCACCCTTATAAACCAAAAAAGGGGGCCACAGCAGAAAGTTCACCTTTGCATCAGCCGATGGCTTTGGAAACAAAGTTGTAGCTAGACATGGCAGAGCCTTAAGCCCCAATTCAATGACAATTTCTGTTAATTAAGAGTGTTCAGTCAGTGTTGCTCATTGTTCATCTTGCATTTTGACAAGTTTTAGAGCTTATGATCTCCAGTTCAGCATTTCCTGTTTGTGAACAGTCAGCACATAATACTAAAAGAGCCAGATCGTGCTTAAAGATAATTTACTCAGAGCTTTTACATTGCAAACATGTTGCAGGACCCTTAGGAAAACTAGAATAAAATTTTAAAAAGGGAGAGAGACAATTCATAACCCTGATTTGGAAATTCCACTCTGATATCTTTACCCTGCTGCTCAGTCACTCATCGTCCCTGGTCTTAGTCTACTGGGACCCTAAGCTCTTTGGGGATGGGACTCCGCAGTCATGCTAATTTTCTTGCACAGTTCCAAATACACTGACAGCTGTGTTTAAGCAATATCAAGTGTGACCAAGAAGAACAGGAATCCCACCTCGGTCTGCCACTGGAGTTCAGCCCTGCAGAACCCAGGGTCATATTCAGCCCTTGGAGTTCAGCCCTGCAGAACCTGGGGTCATATTCAGCCACTGGAGTTCAGCCCTGCAGAACCTGGGGTCATATTCAGCCCTTGGAGTTCAGCCCTGCAGAACCCGGGGTCATATTCAGCCCTTGGAGTTCAGCCCTGCAGAACCTGGGGTCATATTCAGCCCTTGATAAGTTTTACTGCAGAGACACAACATTTTTAAAGGTTCATTCCCCAGAGTGCTCAGGACTGGCTCTGTTTGGGGTGGGGGATACGTTACCCCAGCAGGAAGGCAGAGCTGCCTAGTTACTCACTCCAGAAAGGAGACTTTTTGGCTGGTCCTGGTTTTAAACTAACATCCCAAACCAGCATGGGATTTGTAGCGCTGATTTCAATGGGCAGGATCAGACAATACAAGTCCCATCATGCAGCAGGATGGGGTGCTCAGAAATCAAGAACTGTTCCAACATCTCCAGCTTGGAATTGGGTAACTTGCCATCTGTGGCTAAGATGGAAAACCTTCCGCAAGAAGAGAATCTCAGCCTTATTTTGATTCTGGGGAATAATTTATTCACCTTTAGATTTAGCCAGGCTTTTTCACTAGTAGCTTAAGGAAAGTTGCATTCAGGTACAGTTAGTTATTTTCCTATCCCCAGTGGACTCACAATCTATTTGTGAGCTATAGGAAAATTTACCATGGAATTCACTGTTTTCAGTACCTCATATTAACGAATTCCCAGTGCTAAATTTAGTTATTTCTTGCTGCATCTGAGAAACTCATGCACTACTGATCACAGCAATGCAAAGATAATGAGTCCACTATCTTTTAAAGGAAAGGCCTGCCCTACAGCTGCCAAAAATAACAGCTCTCCCATCTCCCGATCATTTAGTAACCGCACAGATGCTCTCCCCAAGATTCACCCAATCTCTTTAAAGGATCTTCCTGGCCTCCCTCCATCCCCTGGCACATACTTCCAAATCCCTGGCGGGTTGTGAAGAGAAGGAGTGAGCTCCGACGACTGCCCTTAGCAGTAGTATTACTGTACCACCACTAGGGGTCAGGCTGCCAAATAATAGATGTGCAGGTGCACAAGGACTCAATTCAACTCATCAGGATTCAGGTGGTATAAAAAATATTTGATACTATCATATTTTTGCTTCACCCCATGCTTAATAACACAGCACTCAGTCTGAGCAGGTCTTAATCCTGCACGCAAGTGTGGGACTCACATGCTAAGTATTTATTATTATTATTATTATTTATCGTGTCCTCATGGACACAAAATATTTTAAAACCCCTGGCTACGTCAGGCCCTCAAGAGCAATTGTGGTTGCCATTCCAGGCATGGTGATGGTCAAGTCCCCATTTAAGTTTCCAGAGATCTGTAGTTACCGCCTCTTGTGTCAAATCGTGCTGCGTTTTTCTCACAGATCCACCTATGGAAGGAGTGGCACTGAGTGGCATGAACCTTCCCACTTCTGTAGATGCCACAGGAACCCATGCTGTCCGTGGTGCTCATGCCAATGCTGGAATGAAAGTCGGACTATAAACATGGAGAATTTAAAAACGAAATAAATACATTTTAAAAGGGAAAAGCGATAGAAGAGAGAAATCGTATCACACTTCACCTGGCTTTCCGGACCGTGGAGTTGCTCAGCCAGACCCACTTGCCTTTGCTGTGATTGTACTGGAGTCCCAGCCAGAAAAAGTCATCTCCCTTTCTGTCCATGAGCTCCTGCACAAAGTGATTGAGAGCCCGTTAAGGAGAAAGAAAGGGTGAGCTTGGGGTATTCGCTGCAGAGACCATTCTTGCAAGTCGTATTTGGTAAGGTGCCCTACAACGCACAGATGGAAACGGGAAAGGGGGACCACCCCTTCCACAGAAACACAAGGATGGAAACAAGACCAAGTCCAAATGACAATCCCAAGCAACAGAGTAAGAGCTTCAAAACAAGTTTATTGGGACCCAACATGGTCTGTGTTTCGGCAACAAGCCTTCCTCAGGGGTCAGGTAGCATAAAACTACAGCAGCGACACCAGAAGCTCTTACTCTATTGCTTGGGCTGGTGATTTGGACTTGGTCTTGTTTCCACTCTTGGTTTGCTCTACAACGCACAGAAAAATGCACAGGCAGCCTACTGCACACAGACACACATATATACCCATACTGTGGTTCTACATGGCTAAATGCTTTCTATGCTACACAACAAACATACCCATTTCCACAACCGCACTATCACACACACACACACACACACACACACACACAGAGCTTCCTGTGAGCTATTGAGTCATGAAAAAGTTAGCATCCCTGAACTCATCTCCCAAAAACTTCTCTACGCCACAACCCATCACAAGAACAGCGCCACCCCACCCTTGTGGCCATCCTTGGTACTTCACCATCTCTGAGTCTCTGTACAAGGTCAGGAGCTGGGAACTCCGGGATTTACAATATTCCAGACTGTAATTCCAGTCCCTCTCTTCTTCAGAAAAGTAATAGCATCTCGCATGGGACAGCAGCCAGCTATAGGGACAAAAGTCACAAGGAGAGCCTGCAAGAAGGAAGAGAAAGACCAGGGGGATTATTAATATTGTTAACACTGTATTTTACATCTTGCCAACACTGTGTACAAAATTTTAAAAGTTAAATTCAGTGACAAGAGACCACTGGCAGCTAATGAGAGACCTCAGGGAAGGGAAGACATCAGCACCCCTAGATACCCAATGCATGAATACAGTCTGAACAGCTGAAGAGACAGCTGAGGAAAATAGATGCTTTAAGGAAAGGTATGTATTATTCTGCAGGTCCTGTATGTTAAGGGAGCAAATTTAACACAGAGTTTTTCATCTCAGGATGCAGAAAATTCAATTACCACAAAATCATTCTAAAACAGGTGGAGTAATGTCTCCATCTAGTGGTGAGAAATCTTTACTCTGCCTGGACGATTTTCTCCACTCCAGGACCTTTATTGCACTGATAAGCAACAGAAGCTAGGAGTTAGTTTCACCCACCCGCCCTCCTTTGTAAGTTTTCCCCATTAGGTGTCACCTTCCTTCACCTCCCCGCATAGATAATCCTGTATTTTCTCCAACAGCAGCTGGTCCTCCTGGTGGCTGAGGTTGGAACACTGGCATGTCTTGATCAATCCACTGCAGTTAACGGGTATCTCTGAAGTCCAAATGAATCAGATTAGAGAATTGGCACCCACAAATCAATATCTGCAATCAATGTTCAGAATTTTTTCAGTAACAAATATATATAATCAAGGAGTCACTGATCAGACACACAGGCAGCTCCCATACATGGATATTTTACTCTCTGGTTAGAAAATTCCTTTCTTTCATTTTCATTTTAAGTCCCTGCATGCAGTAATTGGAGGGGGAAACTCAGGCTGTGTAGGGATTTTTTTTTGCCCCCTTTATTTATTTATTGCATGTATATAAAGCCATCAGAAGTCAGGATGTTTACTTGTTTAACAGCATCAGGTAGATTTACCATAATCTCAGTTACATAACCGCAACACCACATCCTGGACCCCACAATCCATTGCTGTTATGCAGTAGCTAAGAATGCAAAGAAAAGGTGGGGAGGAGAAGGAAGGCATTATTAATCAATACAATGAAGCAGGTCTGAAGCCAGAATCACAGAGCAGCTGCACACAGAAGTATCATCGGATAAGACATACGGGGACTTCAATCACCCGAGGATAAATGTAAAGCTATGAGCAATGAATAAAACTGGATTTCTAAAGATCCTTTCACTGCACCATTGCATTGAAACATGCTGTTACTTATACATTTGACTATACCAGTTGCTCTGGAAAGTATTTTTTGAGAAACAAGCAAGTACTGAAGGAAAAAAAAAACCCAGCTGCAGTTTGTATCTGACAAGGACAAACTTACTCAGGATGAGCAGGACAATCCATGCTCCCGCCTGAAGCAGCAGGACGACCCCCAGAATGATAGAAAAAATCTTCCAGCCCTCAGCCCTGGGAGGCTCTGTGGGAAGAAAGAAGTACAGCCATGGGATAAAAGGAGGGTACAGGCACAAAGATCCCCTATCACCTGCCCCATCTTGCTGACTGAAGAAAAACCTATTCTTTGTGTCACCTGGACTGTCCCACTTGGAGATTTTAAGATAGATTTTTTTGCAGCAGGGGGCCTTTGAATGGAGGAGGCATGAGCTGGAAGTCAGAAAGAGCCCACCCAGTCTCAAGGGAAAGTCCTCAGAATCATGAGTTCTAATCCTGGCTCTGTTTATGAATCTACTCATCCCTCAAATGTGAATGCTAGATATTGAATGGTACCCAAGCCCCTCCCACACCTGCCCTGCCTTTCACCAGTTCCTCGGGACCGGTCAGAGATGAAATCTTGGAGGAGGGTTTTCTTTCTAATCTCTCTGCTCTACACATTTGCCTTCTATTCTGAGTTTTGTTTTGAATGTGCCAAGCATGATAAAATAGAATTTTGTGTGGGTTAGTTTTTAATATGACTAGTTGCTCCAGGGACCCTCCTTAATATGCTGACCATTGGCTTGTCCCTGGCTTCCCTGTTTCACAGCCTGCTGCTCTTGCAATTGGGCTCACCCCTGTACTTTCTTGCAAGGTGTTTTTAACATTCACTTCTCACTTCTTGCCAGACGCAGCCCTATCTTCTACTCTCTGCCTCCCTCTGTTTCTCCCACCCCCTGAACAACAAAATGAAAAAAAATGTCCAGTTCACCCTTTTAATGCAGTTTGTGTTTTTCTTGAATATTCAGCCCACTTCATCCAAAGCTCGTCACAAACAGATTTAAGCATGAGAATTTCTGTGTTCATAAGGAGAACAAGACAAGAAGGAAACTGGGTAGACTAGAGGGATCAGCCACAAATCCACTATATTACATCACTGTCTATAAAGGATTCCGTTTCGCTCCGACCACAGAGGAAGACCAGGCTCAATCCAAGTGAAGAAACCACTCGAGAAAGTCCTGACACAACTGGAAGGACCAAGAAAGTGAACTGGTGGAATGCACATAAGCCTGAGTAGGACTACTGGGAGCCTGGTGGCCTGAGAAAGACAGAAGGAACAGGGCCACTGGCCTGCCACTAATTAATTGATTAAGTAACAAGCTGAGATGCAAAAATACTGATTGGCTTCCCTGCTGCACCAGCCTATTGTAAATAAGGAAGGCAAACATTTTTGCACTTTTGCCACCTACTGGTGGGAGGGATATATGATATCCCACTGGTCTGGCAGGACTCAAAGAAAGAAAATTCTCAGATGAGCATGATTTCACCTTCTCTCTCTCCCTTAGAGAGTAAATCAATCAGTTTCCCTTTTTGGAAGCCTATTTGGAGCTCAATGTGATGCCACATAGTCGTTCCAAGATCCAGCTTCTTGCTCTAAGACTTTGATAGACAACCCTGAAAATTGAAGGCGATTTTGGAATCGGTACACTTTAGTGTTTGGGAACTTGGGGAAGGGAGGAGGGAATTCACAGAATATTTGCACAATTTGCAATCTGTTATTCTTCCTTTCATGACTGGATGACTGTTTATTTTAAATTCACCGACAAACGGGTATCAAAACTAACGTATAACACTTAATTCTAGGTATTTAGATGAAGATTGATTGTGAACGGTACATGCAGACACACACACAAATTAAAGGGAGCATAATCAGAGAAAAATACAGTGGGGACTTGTGCTTCCAAGGTGAGGAGGAGCAGGACATCTTGTACCCAGCCAAGGAGGTCCTGAGCTAAACATTATGATCCCCTGTGAGATCATTTTGCGCACGCACAATCTGTGGGAGCATAACTGGCCCTATCAGGGGTCAACCACCACCCAGGTGCAGACTTCACCCTCACTGTCCTAAAAAACATATTGACCTCGGTGTCCCTCCTCTCCCCAGCCTCATGTGTACAAATGCTAGAATCTCAGAGGGCGAACAGCAGCACAACCCCAAAAATCACCTGGATTTTCTGTCTTGTGGCTGATTGTGTCCAATTCTGGTCGCCGCATCTCAAAAAAGATATAAAGGAATTGAAGAAGGTGCAGAGAAGGGCGACGAAAATGATAAAAGGGATGGAACGACTTCCCTATGAGGAAAGGCTGAGAAGGTTAGGGCTCTTCAGCTTGGAGAAAAGGCGGCTGAGGGGTGATATGATAGAAGTCTACAAGATAATGAGCGGAGTAGAGCGGACAGATGTGAAGCGGTTGTTTACACTTTCAAACAACAATAGAACCAGGGGACACAAGATGAAGCTAGAATATGGTAGATTTAAAACAAATAGAAGAAAGTTTTTCTTTACTCAGCGTGTAGTTAGACTCTGGAACTTGTTGCCGGAGAATGTAGTGACAGCAGCTGGCCTTACGGAATTTAAAGGGGGTTTGGACAGATTCCTAAGGGAAAAGTCCATTGAACATTATTAAATGTTTTGGGGGGTTTTGCCGGGTTTTTGAAGCCTGGATTGGCCGCTCTGCTGTTTCATGGAGTCTGTTTGAAGTGGGTTACTTCATCTCCCCATTGCTAATAAGATTTACCTTTCTGGGCAGTTTTTCCTCTTCCTTTGAAGCTGAGGGAAGTGTATCCATCCTCATCCTCCATAGTGAACAATATCCTTCCGATGAGTTAGTGATGGAAGACAAAGAATGACCAGGACCTTCAGAGGTTCTCTGCAGCAGCAGATACTGGTTTAATTCTTACAACACCTGTCCCTCCCTTCAGCCCACCAGGGCAGGAAGGGGAAACCACAGGGCCCTTCTAATGTGAATTATGACCAGTGGGTTTTCCTGTCTTCTGCAGCTCAGCAATTACTTTCTATCTCTGTGTGTCTGGTGGTCTAAGAACATAAGACTAGCCACACTGGGTCAGACCAATGGTCCATCTAGCCCAGTATCCTGTTTCCAACAGTGGCCAATCCAGATCACAAGTACCTGGCAGAAACCCAAATAGTGGCAACATTCCATGCTACCAATCCCAGGGCAAGCAGGGGCTTCCCCATGTCTGTCTCAATAGCACTTTTCCTCCAGGAACTTCTCCAAACCTTTTTTTAAATCCAGATATGCTAACCACTGTTACTACATCCTCTAGCAAAGAGTTCCAGAACTTAACTATTTGTTGTGTAAAAAAATATTTCCTCCTATGTGTTTTTAAAGTATTTCCATGCAACTTCATTGATTGTCCCCTGGTCTTTGTACTTTTTAAAAGAGTGAAAAATCGATTCACCACCACCCGCTCCACACCACTCAGAATTTTGTAGACCTCAATCACATCCCCCTCAGCCGTCTCTTTTCCAAGCTGAAGAGCCCTAACCTCTTTAGCCTTTCCTCATATGAGAGGAGTTCCATCTTCTTTGAACCTTTCCTAATTCCGCTAAATCTTTTTTGAGATATGGCAACCCAAACTGAACTCAACACTCAAGGTAAGGTTGCATCATGGAGCGATTAAAGAGGCATTATAGTATTTTCAGTCTTATTTACCATCCCTTTCCTAATAATTCCTACCATCCTGTTTGCTTTTCTGGCTACCGCCACTGCTCACCGGGCAGAAGATTTCAGTGTATTATCTAGAATGACACCTAGATCTTTTTCTTGGATGCTGACCCCCCAAGGTGGACCCTAGCATCAGGTAACTATGATTCAGATTATTGTTCCTCCACTGTTGCTACTATTTGAGATTCTACATGGAATGTTGCTATTCCACTAGAAGTCGGCCCTTGCAGATCACCAATGTGGCCGCGCAGGCTTCTGCTGCTGTGAGTCTGACGTCCTGCACATACGTGCAGGACGTCAGACTCACAGAAACAGAAGCCTGCACAGCCTTCTTCATGGAATGTTGCTAGTGGATAGAGACCAATGGGGACAGAGCCTGTCATTGGGTAGCAAGGGGTGGTCCTAGAGGACGGCTCTCGATTGGAGGGAAAGGTCATACCTGGCTGACCTCCCAGGACAGAGACAGTGAGAATGACCAGGAAATGATAGCAGGAAGACAAAAGAGCCAAGCTTGGCAGAGAGAGAGGGTCTGGGCAGCCTCACAACCAGTGGAACAGTACTTACACAGCCATGCAAGTGTGGTTGCACTGCCTGTGAACTACATTACCCACAGTGCATTGCTCATGTATCTTTGCAGCGAGAAACTGCAGCAATGATAGTCCTTAGAACTGAGAATAAGAGTAAAGGTATTACACACGTTTTAGGATCACGTTATAAACTAGTGCGAGGCTGTCGGAGGACAGAACAGTAATCCCCCATCTTGACAAAATTAGTTTTCCTGAAATCATGGACCCTCGTCTTTTGAATGAACCCCCTCTCCATGTGTGTCTTAACATTGTAAAAGGGACCCTCAGTGAATCTCTGGATGGTATGGTACAAAGCAGCAGTATGACGGTTGCTAAAAAGGAAGTACCGCTGGGCTGCTGTGGACACCATTTCCGCTGCTACAAAAATATTTTAATTTTTGTAGTGCCAGTGTGTGCACGGCGGTAATCGGGCATTGTACGTGCAGGACGTCAGACTCACAGAAGCCTGCGCGGCCACATTGGTGATCTGCAAGGGCCGACTTCTAGTGGAATAGCAACATTCCATGTAGAATCTCAAATAGTAGCAACAGTGGAGGAGTGGCCTTGTGGTTAGGGTGGTGGACTTTGGTCCTGGGGAACTGAGGAACTGAGTTCAATTCCCACTTCAGGCAGGACGGGATCTGGATGCCCAGGGTGAGTTTTTCTCCCCTGATTTTGTGTTATTGCATAAAGCATACATGCTGAAAAGAGCTCTCCCTCAAGGGTCATATGAGGCCCCTTCTATTGTCTCCCCCCCTCCCCCCCCCAGTGGATTCTGGCTTGGGACTGCCCGCTGAGGCTATTTTCCCTGATAATTGGCATAAAGAAAAGCGTAGAAGGGCTAATTCCCCTTCAGATTGTGGTGCACCTCCTCCCCCCCCCCCCCCCCCCCCCCCCCCCCCGTGGTCGGGCCGTGAGGATTCGGAGAGTTCTGGCAGGCCTTCGTGGTCTGAGGAACCAGAGTCAGGTGCAGAATTACCACAGGATCTGGATGATCACTCCGCGGTGAGGATTTTCCACCGTGATGCGCTGCCAGCGCTTATTTCAGATGCCCTACAGGTCCTTTCTATTGAAGAGCCTGACAGTGGCACGGCCTCCTCTGTGAATCCTAGGATGGCTAGTACCAAAAAGCCTGCTCGAGCCTTTCCTTTGCATGACTCCATCCAAGAGCTTATTTCTACTCAGTGGGCTGACCCCGAGGGACCTTTGAAAGTTTCCAGGGCTATGGGGCAATTATACCCTCTGCGTGAGGAGCATTTGGCTCGCTTTGCAAGGCCTAAAGTAGATGCCCCAGTCACTGCGGTGACAAAGAGACTTACATCATGGAATGTAGCTGAAAAAGGTGAAAAGCTAAGTATTACTTTCTGAACAAGTTTGATGTACCCATAATAGAATAAATTATGATTAAGAAGACGTTTAGAAATGCTTATGAAGGCAGTTAATGGATTAAAATTTTACATAAGAAATATTAAATATATAAAAAAAAATACAGATGGGATTGATGAGGATTACGGTACCACCTCTATAAATATGCTTGGCTCATTAAGAAATTTTTAGCCAATTAGGAGGTGGATACATTGATCTGATGAGCCTATTATGACTGACAGATCATACAGACCTGAGTATATTAAGGATAAAGTCACAGATCTAACGAAACATGTGAATTTTATGCTACAAAATGGACTCTTCCCAAAGGAAAAAGGAAACATTTTACTCACCCCCCCATACCCAAAGATGCAAAGAAAAACGCAAGCGAAATAACCAACTATAGACCAGTTGCATCCATCTCCTAAATAACCAAAATAACAGAAGGAATGATAACCAAACAACTTACAGAATATCTAAACAAATTCTCAATACTACACGATTCCCAATCAGGATTTCGATCTAATCACAGCACTGAAACAGTATTAGCTACGCTCATGACGAAATTCAAACAAACGATTGCAACTGGCAAGAATATACTACTTCTACAGTTCGATATGTCAAGCGCCTTCGATATAGTTGATCATGGAATCCTACTACACATCCTTGAATACTTTGGCATTGGAGGCAATGTTCTTAATTGGTTTAAAGGATTCCTAACCACACGCTCATATCAGGTGAGATCAAAGTCGATTACATCAGCTGCATGGACACCTGAATGTGGAGTTCCACAGGGATCTCCCCTTTCACCGACTATATTCAACCTAATGATGACACCTCTGGCCAAACTACTATCTAAGCAAAACCTCAGTCCTTACATTTATGCCGATGATGTAACAATCTACATCTCATTCAATCAAGACCTAAAAGAAATTTCCAATGACATCAACCAAAGCCTCCACATCATGCACTCCTGGGCAGATGCCTTTCAGTTAAAACTCAACGCAGAAAAAACCCAATGCCTAGTGCTTACCTCTCAACACAATACGAGCAAATTCACCACCATCAACACACCAAAATTAAACCTACCCGTCTCGGAAACCTTGAAAATTCTTGGTGTTACCATTGACCGGCACCTAACACTTGAGAATCACGCGAAAAACACAACCAAAAAGATGTTCCAATCAATGTGGAAATTAAAAAGAGTACGACCATTCTTCCCGAGGACAGTCTACTGTAATCTGGTACAATCATTAGTACTCAGTCATCTAGATTACTGCAACTCACTTTACGCTGGCTGCAAAGAGCAAATACTCAAAAAAACTCCAAACAGCCCAAAACACGGCAGCCAGACTCATATTTGGAAAACCAAAATACGAGAGAAGCTGCACTGGCTCCCACTCAAAGAACGCATCACGTTCAAAGTATGCACCCTAGTACATAAGATCATCCATGGTGAGGCTCCAGCCTATATGTCTGACCTGATAGACCTACCATCCAGGAACGCTAAAAAATCTTCTCGCACATTCCTCAATCTTCATTTCCCCAGCTGTAAAGGTCTAAAGTATAAACGAATGCACGCATCAACCTTTTCTTATATGAGTGCACAACTTTGGAATGAACTGCCACGTAATGTGAAAGCAGCCTATGAATTGACCAACTTCCTGAAACAGCTAAAGACCCATCTCTTCGACAAGACCTATCAAAAAGACCAAGTCATCTGAATTTCCCCACATATTCCCTGAATGTAAATTAACGCCTTCTGTTCTGTTCTTACTATTCTGTATTACATTACCATGTAACCCAAATCCTTCTGTAACACCAATTGTCTACTTTCCTCACATTTCCATTATCCATAATGTATTGTAAGCCACATTGAGCCTGCAAAGAGGTGGGACCATAGGAGCTGACTCTGTGGGTGCTGTGGGTGCTTGAGCACCCCCAATATTGAGAAAATTCCTTGTTTGTGTCCAAGGAAGGGTTATTTTCACTGGGCTTAGCACCCCCAATAATTTTGAAAAGTTGGCTCCTATGGGTGGGACTGTGGGAAAATGTGGGATACAAATGCAATAAATAAATTCTATCTGCCCCAATAAACTTCCTGAGCCCCTACGTCTTGCCCCATCCTTGGCCACCTTTAAATCTAGACTGAAAGCCCACCTCTTTAACATTGCTTTTGACTCGTAACCACTTGTAACCACTCGCCTCCACCTACCCTCCTCTCCTCTTGCCTCTACACATTAATTGATTTGATTTGCTTACTTTATTTTTTGTCTATTAGATTGTAAGCTCTTTGAGCAGGGACTGTCTTTCTTCTATGTTTGTGCAGCGCTGCGTATGCCTTGTAGCGCTATAGAAATGCTAAATAGTAGTAGTAGTAGTAGTAGTAGTAATGACAGGAGAATTTAATTTGACTTTCATTTAATTGCAGTGTATTCTATAACACCAGGGCTTCCCAATGAAATTTGGCCATCTGTATATTTGTATAGAACGGTGTAGAAAAATGTGTTGTCAATAAAGTTTGGTTCTTGTTTGGGGTGAACTAAAATGGCGTCGAGCTCCGCCCACTGGCTTCAGCCCTTAGAATGGACTAGATAGGAGCACAACAGCCCACTTCTCCTCTTTTTGTCCAACTTCCTGAATCCTTCCGGTCCCGGTCTCAGTGCACGACACGTGTGTGTGTGTTTGGACGAGACGAGACAGAGGGGCAACAGTGCGGTTTCTCGCTGCTTCTTTGGAGAGGGGGCTACGGCTATCGGAGGTAGGTGGTGATGTTGGTAGGGGGAGGGGAGGGGAGGGAGGAAGAGAGAGAGAGACGAGGCTCCCAGGCACCGGGCACCCTGGAGCAGGTGAGGGGCAGACGCAGCGCCGGGGCCCTCCGGCTCCTTCCCGGCCTCAAGGAGGGGGAAGGGGGGGGGCCAGGTTTGGGATTTGGTGATAACCCGAGAGCAAGTGAGGGGCACCAGCCCGGCTAGGAGGTGGGGGGGGGGGGGGAAGAAGCAGAAAAAGGACGGTGAGACACAGCCAACCTGCAGAAAAAATAGAGGGAGGGGAAGGGGGGGGGCTGAGCCTCTGTATATAAAAAGGCAGAAGAAAGGGGGGGTCCTGAGTGTATATAAAAAGGCAGAAGAAAGGGGGGGGGTCCTGAGTCTCTGTATATAAAAAGGCAGAAGGGGGGGGGTCCTGAGCCTCTGTATATAGAAAGGCAGAAGAGAGGGGGGGGGGTCCTGAGTCTCTGTATATAGAAAGGCAGAAGGGGGGGGGGTCCTGAGTCTGTATATAGAAAGGCAGAAGAGAGGGGGGGGGGTCCTGAGTGTATATAAAAAGGCAGAAGAAAGGGGGGGTCCTGAGTGTATATAAAAAGGCAGAAGAAAGGGGGGGGTCCTGAGTCTCTGTATATAAAAAGGCAGAAGGGGGGGGGGGCCTGAGCCTCTGTATATAGAAAGGCAGAAGAGAGGGGGGGGGTCCTGAGTCTCTGTATATAGAAAGGCAGAAGAGGGGGGGGGTCCTGAGTCTGTATATAGAAAGGCAGAAGAGAGGGGGGGGGTCCTGAGTCTCTGTATATAAAAAGGCAGAAGAGGGGGGGGTCCTGAGTCTCTGTATATAGAAAGGCAGAAGAGGGGGGGGGTCCTGAGTCTGTATATAAAAAGGCAGAAGGGGGGGGGGGGGTCCTGAGCCTCTGTATATAAAAAGGCAGAAGGGGGGGGGTCCTGAGCCTCTGTATATAAAAAGGCAGAAGAGGGGGGTCCTGAGCCTCTGTATATAAAAAGGCAGAAAAGGGGGGGGGTCCTGAGCCTCTGTATATAAAAAGGCAGAAGAGGGGGGGGGGTCCTGAGTCTCTGTATATAGAAAGGCAGAAGAGGGGGGGTCCTGAGTCTGTATATAGAAAGGCAGAAGAGAGGGGGGGGTCCTGAGTCTCTGTATATAAAAAGGCAGAAGGGGGGGGGGGTCCTGAGCCTCTGTATATAGAAAGGCAGAAGAGGGGGGGGTCCTGAGTCTCTGTATATAGACCCCAACTTGACATTTCGTCCTTTAGATTGTAAGCTCCTTTGAGCAGGGACCGTCCTTCTTTGTTAAACTGTTCAGCGCTGCGTAACCCTAGTAGCGCTCTAGAAATGTTAAGTAGTAGTAGTAGTAGTACTAGTTCATAAAATTATCCATGGAGACGCACCAGCCTACATGTCAGACCTGATAGACCTACCACCTAGGAATGCCAAAAGATCATCCCGCACATTCCTTGATCTGCACTTCCCCAGCTGCAAAGGAATGAAATACAAACTAATGCATGCGTCAAACTTCACCTACCTGAGCACGCAGTTATGGAACGCACTGCCCGCGCGGCTTGAAATCGATCTACGAAAGAACGAACTTCCGCTCATTACTGAAGACCCATCTCTTTGAAACAGCATACCAAAGAGATCAACCCATGTGAATATGCACAATTCGCCTATCTAACTTCAGAACTGTTTCTTAATATCTGCTTGTATACTGTTACTCTGTTTATATCATCATGCTTACCAAGATCATGCAATACCAAATGTCGATATTACTAACATTCTTCCACTACTCGCGATGTATTGTAAGCCACTTTCAGCCTGCAAAGAGGTGGGATACAAATGCAACACACAAACAAAGGTAGTGTATCAAGAATCTAATAAACATAATCCCTTGGCAGAGGGCTACATGGCTGAAAGGTTCACCCGTGGCATCCTGTACTTTTCACCCTGCTATCCGGAGATTATTAGTCTGTATGCTTGGCTAAGACCACATTGTTTAATGCTTCTTGCTTATTTATTCACATTTAATAACTCTTTGTGAACTTTCATCCAAGGTGGGTGCACAGCAAAACTTATGCTGTTAAAAGTTATAACAATTACTGAAATCACCAAGTATCAACATAAATACAATAAATAAGGTGAATTGAAACCGCAACCCATGTGACCGGGGAGATATCATGCAGACCCATGGGGGGAGGGGGAGGGTGCCGCTAACCGAAAAAGTTTGGGAACCCCCCTACCTATGCATTAAAGGCTTGGGAGAAGAGCCAGGCTTTCACCTGCTTCCTCAAGTAGAGGTAGTCTCGGGGATATATGTAGCCCCTCTGGGAATAAATTTCAGAGCGTGGGGGCTACTCCTGAGAAGGCTCACTGGTGGGTATCACATCGTACAATTTTTTTTGATGAGGTTAAAGATAGTGATGCTCCTTGACAGGACCTTAGAGGTCTCAAAGGTGTGTAAAGGGTTAACTTACTCTTTAAGTACTCTGGCCCATTTTGTCTGAGGGCCTTCAAAATCAAAGATAGAGTTTTATATACTGCCAAAAGCAGTAAAAACTACGCTCAACCCCCTAAATTTCCGAAAAGCACTAAAAATAAGGCATACCCCACCGACCCAACAGGAAAATCTGGGTATCACATCGTACAATTTCTTTTGATATGGAGACAGATAGTGATGCCGTGTTTAAGGCAGTTATGTAGGATCTGCAATTGTTTTGAATGTTTTCAATTTAAACTCGAGCATTAATTTTAAGTAGGTTAGATTATTGCAGTTCACCATATGTGGGTTGCAGCTCATTCCTTTTGAAGACGCTGCAGACTTTTCAACAGAGTAGACTAACTTGGCAGTTGTATTCTGTAAAGTATGAGAGTGCAACTCCTTGTAATTAGAGCTCATTGGCTACCTGTCTGAGATAGGATTATGTTTAAGTTTTGTACATCCATATTGAAAATCATTTATGATTGCACCGTATTATATGTGCTGTCTTGTTATTCATCCTACTGTAGAAATGTTGATGAAATTCTGAATTAGTTGGAGCTGATAGACTGTTTTTTGGTTTGAGCAGTGTACAGGGCATTATAGTAGTCTAGTTGTGATGCTATCATGGCATGGACCATTGTGGTCAGTCATCTTAATATATGTAGGCTTTGTTCATTTTTGCACATCTGCATGTGTGATCTATCTTATAGCAGGTTGGGAACCAGGTGTGTCTAAACATCTTACTGTTCCCCCTTCCAGGACTGGGAGCGCAGTACAGAATCGCACCATTTCAGCCTGACAGGGGTTTGTAGTCGGATGTTCTTGTGAGTAACTTGTATAATCCATTGCTATTCACCTGCTTCATAACTCAAAGACATTTGATCATATTACTCCACTCATTTAACACAAACACTGGTTTCCATTGTGTGCACGCATTAAGTTTAAAACCTTAACACTTGTGTTCAAGTATTGCCTTCCTCACACTCCTGAGTATCTCCCTTGCTTGTTTATCCCCTACACTGATGCCTGCAACCTTCACTCTCTCAATACAGGTTTGCTTGTGCTCCCTTCTCCCTCAGTTCTTTGCCTCGATGTCAATCAGCCATGCAGGACCCAAATTATAGAACTCCCTCCCATCCCCGCTCCAATTGAAATTATCCTACACCACTTTCAAGAGTGCTGTTTTACCTTGGCCTTCCCTAACTCTTGATCCCCCATCTACACTTTCCTTTTTAGTATCCTCCATTTTCCAAGTTAGGCAGCCATCGTGTAGGGCTCACCAAAGACTAGTTTAAACCTTTCTAGGAAGATCTCCAAGCTAAGGTGTGGTGGAAGAGCATTCCAAAGGCTAGGGCTAGTGACGTGAAAAATGGAGCTACAAGTGGAATTCTGTTGAGGATCTGAGTTCTTGGGCTGGGGAATATGGGATATGTCACAAAACCAAAGCAGCAGTGATGAGCCAGTAATATTTTTAAAATGTCTTTAATAAATCCAAACCAACATTGTGGTCAGTGGGATCACAAGATACAGATTGCTTTTCATTAGCCCAACATGTTTCAGCAACTACCTGCTTCAGGGGCAAATTTTTAAAAACTAAAATGGACCAATATTCCACCTAGACTTCTACCTATAGTGCCTCACGAGGTTGTACTCATGGATCTTCAACCCACAGTGTGAAACTTAAAGAAGGTCCCCAACAGTATAGAAGTGCAAGGCAGGCCAAAAATATTTTCTCTGTGGGACAATTTGAGTAAGGGAATCTGCTGGATCCACTTATGCTATAAAGTATAATGAAATGATTATAAACTACTAAACTTATAACTGCATTGTCATGTGTGCTGCTAACAAGAACTTTCATGTATGAAACAGAACTATGACCATCTCCCTTGGGACATGTGAAGAGGTAGCCCATTGGTAAGTGCCCTGGAATTCTGTTACTGACTCTGTGACCCTGGAGGACTCGCATTACCACTCATTTCATAGAAACCTACTCTCCTTAATCGGTCATTCCCCGTCAACAGGATAAATTACAATTTTATCACAGTTTGTGGGCTGCTAGGATTTGTTTCGCACATTTCGTAGCTACTGAATATGAGAGAGCCTTTGACAGAAGGCTTCTTCGTATCACCACTGCTCTGCATTAAAGAGGGCCTGGATCCATGGCTCAGCTTTGATAAATCATATCTGCAAAGCTGCCAAGTTACCCAGTTCCAGGAGAAAGTTTTGAAGCCACTCCTGGAATGCATTATGGGAGCTGCCAGCCCTGATTTCAATGAGGGAGACATGATAGAGGTCTATAAAATAATGAGTGGAGTGGAACAGGTGGATGTGAAGCGTCTGTTCACGCTTTCCAAAAATACTAGGACTAGGGGGCATGCGATGAAACTACAGTGTAGTAAATTTAAAACAAATCGGAGAAAAGTTTTCTTCACCCAACGCATAATTACACTCTGGAATTCGTTGCCGGAGAACGTGGTGAAGGCAGTTAGCTTGGCAGAGTTTAAAAGGGGGTTAGATGGTTTCCTAAAGGACAAGTCCATAAACCGCTACTAAATGGACTTGGGAAAAATCCACAATTCCAGGAATAACATGTATAGAATGTTTGTACGTTTGGGAAGCTTGCCAGGTGCCCTTGACCTGGATTGGCCACTGTCGTGGACAAGATGCTGGGCTCGATGGACCCTTGGTCTTTTCCCAGTGTGGCATTACTTATGTAGAATTTGGGATTACAAATACCACACTGCTTTGAGCTGTAAATTAAAAACCAGGACTGACCAAGAAGTCTCCCTCCTGGAACTGGGCCACTTGGCAACTGAGGCTGTTGCACATAGACATACACTATTAAATCCCCTTCCTCTCTCACACACACGTACATCCATACACTGAACTCAGATTTAGTACCACAATACAGTGATACATACACAGAGATACCACCTTCCCAATTCCATGAGAGAGATTTTAGGCCAGGCCTGGATATCTGACAACTCAATCCTGGTGCATTATGAGACCTACAGCATTGATTTCATTGGGTAAAGTTAGGGAATGCTAATGCCATGCTGCTTTGGAATACGAGTTCAAAACCAGGTCTTTACTAAAGATGTGTCCCTCCCAGAACAGGGTAACTTGCAGTGATCTGGAAGGGATTTTCTTCACTTGGGTGTCTTTTTATGGTTATTTTTTCATGTGAGCACTTCAGTTTCTGTGGAATAACATTCTGGATGTTTCCATAGTAGTAACACCCACCAGCCTTTGTCAGTTTAAATGATCTTATTTCTTTTCCTTAAAATAAAGCCATATTAATGCTGACAGATACTTTGGTTCTTTTTACAGAGCTCGCATCAAGAAAACATGTGACATTGCAGCCAATATGGACCAATCGGAACCAGCATAAATGAGTGTTAGTTTGCAACTGTGGGCCAGCGGCTTGAAGAATTTCAAACAAAATAACAACGCCATGACAAAGTTTCTTAATTTCTAAGGAAAAAGACTTTGTATTTGCACCTGGGGGTGGGCCACTATCGATCTAGTTCATCCAGACAGTAAAAAAGAAAATAATCTGGGTTTTGCCACAGATATAAAGGTGAATGCCAGCATGGAAACCGATTCAGCACTAAGTTCCATGACATGTACACCTGCAACTACCCCTTACCTAGCTCAACGCTTTCGCAATGGTTCCTTGGACACGGACAGTGGCATCTTTCCTCAAAACGTCAACCCTGACCAATTTGAGAAAATGCAGGACAGGGAAGAGGAGTGTTCCCATCAGGAACCCTACGCCATCCAGATGGCACAAGAAAAGGTGAATTTTCTAGGTAACCAGGAGCAGGAAGCAACAGGCCAAGAACATCTGCCGTGTGTACCATTGGGTAAGTGATCTCCTGCCTTGCTGTGCTATGCTTGGAATAGGAAGGAGGGGCCATGTCTGGTTTTCACTCTTCTTCCTCTGCATCCTCAAGTGCTGCTCATGGAGGAACCTGTTTGCCATCAGGCTCACAGGTTCTATAAGTTGGTGACCCCAGTAATTCAAAATCGTTAATGGAGCAAAGTGAAGGATATTAATACTGTACAAGCTAATCATATAATAGAATCCTTTCTTCTATAAACAGCGTGTTATAATCTTATTTTAGATACGGAGGAAAAGCCTCACGTGTCGTGAAGTAACTCCGATCTTCCCAGTTATACTGTTGTACAATTTACGGAGTGCTCACTCGCATCATTGGCATAAAAACCTCCAGTATATCGTGATTGTTATTCACTCTATGCTGAATCTTTAATCACTCATAAACAATCACGATATAGTGGAGGTTTTTATGCCAATGATGCGAGTGAGCACTCCGTAAATTGTACAACAGTATAACTGGGAAGATCGGAGATACTTCACGACACGTGAGGCTTTTCCTCCGTATCTAAAATAAGATTATAACACGCTGTTTATAGAAGAAAGGATTCTATTATATGGCCCCAGTAATTCACCAGTGCTGCAGCAGGCAAGGAAAATTCACTGGCCAAATATTAACACAGTAATTAAAACTCCTTCCTTATAGTTATCCCCTCTTAATACCACAGACTCTCCTCACGCTCCAATCCTCTATCTCCCTTGTCTTTACTGTCGTCATCTGAGGTCTTTATTTGCAGACATCAATCTTTCAGTTTCTCTCTAGCCCAACTGCTGAAATAAAATTGCCCCAGGCTGTCAGGCTAGACATTTCCTGTGCCCCTCTGTTCTGTAAAAAGTACATCATACAAATGCAAGCCAGTGGCGTCAGTATACACTTTTCTCCAGGTTCTTCCTCCCCCCTGAATTCTGTAAGAGAGACGGGGCCTGGGAGAGCAGCATGCATTGATGGATAAGCTAAATCCACTACCACTTTCACCACTGTTGGGGCTCGAATCAGAATGAAAGGTCAGTGGCAGAGGGGTAGTTGTGGAATGGGGAATAGGGGGCTATGGGGTGGGGTGGGGGTTGTTTTTTTAAGTTGGCAAGCCTAACATGGAGAAAGTTGATCACATTTCTTAACTTGCTGTCACTCAAAGTCTGGGGCATTTTACCCACAAGCTGGTTCTGCAGATGAGTTACCCTGTCAGTTGGAATGAAGTCAAGAATAGAAGTCTCCCTATTTTTCTAGACAACCTAATGAATTTCACTCGCTTGCCTGGGAGGAGACAGCTCCTTTGGGCATTGGAGCTTCAATAATTGCATAAACCTAATTCTTTTTCTCTCTTTCAGGTCCGTTTATGACCAAGTGTTGGAAGTACATTGCTCCTTGGTTCCTGGTTTTGAATATAGTTCTGGGAGGTCTGTTGGCACATTGTTATTTACATTCAGGTAAGTGGTTTGGGCTGGATTTGAGGAACCACTGAACTCCTGCTGCTGTTCATTTTTTTAAACATAAAGCATGACACACATATCTTCTCATAGAAGTGATCAGAGATAGGCCCCACCTCTTTTCATAGCCAAAGTACACTATACCATAGAGAGCTATATGTCCTTTGGTAGCCCCAGTGTAGAGCTCTTTTCATGGTATAGTTCCTATCCCTCAATACTACTACTACTACTACTTAACATTTCTAGAGGGCCACTAGGGTTACGCAGCGCTGTACAAATTAACAAATAAGGACAGTCCCTGCTCAGAAGAGCTTACAATCTAATAGATAAGAGTGAGACAAATATAGGCCAATCAAGCCATTGTGACATCACTGATGAGGTTGGCTCTTAGGCATTGGTGGAATGAGGCATTATGACATCACAATCTCAGCTCTGGTTAAATCACTGCTATATGTAATACTACTACTACTACTACTATATAACATTTCTAGAGCGCTACTAGGGTTACGCAGCGCTGTACAAATTAACAAATAAGGACAGTCCCTGCTCAGAAGAGCTTACAATCTAAAGGACGAAACATAGCTTTTCTGATTTCTCTAGCTTTGTGCTTGGTGAGATAGTAGTCATTCCTCAGTAATGGTTCTGCAACCTTTGATGCATTGCATTGTTAGGGCCAGTTGTACAATGTGTGAAACACAATAAAACCTCTGGGCCCAATATTAAAACAATTTAACCAGACAGGGGTGGCTCCTGTCCAGTTAAATCTGACCCAAATCCGGATCTGCAGTGGCACTTCCTGGGCAGATGGTCACAGACCTGGAACCTATCTGGGCATTGGTCAATATAGATGGCTGATTCACAGAGAACTATCCAGACACACAGGGCTGCACATACAGCAGTCCTAACCTGTCTGGATATCTGTTCAGATGGCAGCACTCAATATTGGCCGGCAGCTGACCAAGCCCAGATATTCAGTGCAGTGTCTGGATTAGGCCCGGCATTGACCATCCAGGCACAATTCACCGAACGCTGATTATTGGGCTGAATATCAAGCAGTTGGTTTTCACTCCAGTCCTGGAGGGCAGCCAACAGGTCCAGTTTTCAAAATAGTTTACAGTGCAGGTGGTAAGTTTGCAGACCTCTCTCATGCACGTTCATTAAGGATACCCTGAAAAGCTGACCTGTTGGTTATCATTCCCAGTCTTTGAGGCCAGCCAAGGCAATATGATCCAGTGTCCTTTACCATCTCCACAACTTCAGATCACTCTCTCCTTGGTGTTGAGAGGACAGGACTTCCTTATTGTAAAAAATGCCAGGTTTCTATTTAAAGCCCATTAAAAATATGGACACCTCAAATTTTAAAGGTAAAACACCAAAGTCCCTGTTTACTAAGGTGCTGTAGCGTTTTTAGCAAGTGCTAAGAGTGTAAAAGGGGCCCAAATGGCTTAGTTTTGTACAGTTAACATACTAAAACCTTCCCCTGATTTCTGGAAAACATTCAAAAATTCCTCCCAAGACTTATAACATAATGAAGAAAAAGGATTTAGTATCATTCACTGCCAAAACAGTACGATACATTTTATGCTGTTTATCCTAGAAATAAGCAGTGGATTTTGCTCAAGTCCATTCTAATAATGGCTTATGAACTTTTCTTTTAGGAAGGTATCCAAACCTTTTTGTAAACCCTGCTAAGCTAAATGCTTTTACTACGTTCTCTGGCTACGAATTCCAAGGTTTAATTACACGTTGAGTGAAGAAATAATTTCTCCGATAAGTCAATGTTTGTGATTCGGTGGGATTAATAAATAGGAATGTATTGATGGTTTATTCATACAGTGAGAAATGACTGAATTGATCATGTGCTTAATATGCCGAGAACTCACTGTCCATTCTTAATAAAACTTTCAGAAAAAATTTTAACCGAGTTTTAATTAGAGCTCAGTTAGTGTCATTTCATTCATATAGAGTCGCTACATACAAGTACACATTTATCATTCAAACATGAACATCAGCCCTTTTATCTGATGTAGGTCACCCTGGTGGATGATTGAAGGATTGAACTTTATTTGTGATCTGTAGTGTTGGGACTGTGGAGACACGGTGCATGGGGCACATTTGCGTTATGGAACTTGGTGCCAGGATAGTGGTTTTGGGACACCCCCCCACCCCCAGTCCCCTCACAATTTCCCAGTAAGGACCTCACTTTCACGAGGCCTCCCCACAATTTAACCTGTATTACTTATTCCGCAGAGAAAACTTTTTCACCTTTTCTTAAGCCAGTACTTATGTGTGGCAGGAAAGAGAGAGATATATCTATATATAGAGAGAACTTTTTTGTCATGTTTTCCTGTTTTTAGGTACCAGTACCCAATCTCCTCTTCAAATGGAACCTTGCCCCAATGAAAACTGGGTATATACAAGGAAGCACTGCTATTTTCAAAACCGGATTAAGATGGACTGGGAAACCAGTCGCAACTACTGTGCAGAATATGGAGCCACCCTTGCAGTCATCCACACAAAAGAGGACTTGGTGAGGGCATAGAAAAGATGGCATAATTTTCATGCTGTGTTTCATTGGGCACTGTTCTGAATAATCCTAGAGCAAACTGAGAGAAACTTGAGTTTTAAAGGGGGGGGGGGGGGGGGGAGGAGGAAGAAACAGCCCAGGAAGTGAGCACCTCCAGTGGGCCAAAATGTTCTTTAATGTTGCTGCTTGGATGCCAGGGTGGCACTACTTGTGTAATGCTATGCAGGCAAGGTGACAGTGCCAAGGATCCAATTAGTGTCAAAACTTTGGTGAGGATTGTAATGATTCGGGCACTTGCACTTTGGGAACAGGACTGAGATCACCAATACACTTCATATGGGTCACCAAATGGTTGTCAGAGGTGGGTTGTACATGTAAATTATTTGGGTCTGCCTCACCCGTTTGAACAGGGGAAGCCAGGGGCTTTTTGCTATCCCAGACAGAATTGCAAATCCCCTCTAGGTACTTAATCACCCCAACCTTGTATCTGCTCATGACAGTTCTACACCGTCTAGGCAGTGGTAACCTCCCCAATTAGAAAGGAGCCCAGTATGCAGTAGATACAGTAAGATAGTTTATTAGCATTGTCATCTCACCCAATGATGGTGCAGCAGTACACGGCACTAGCCTTCTGAAGACTTCTCTTGTACCCTTCCTTCTCCCTTCTGATCTAATACCTCTCAGACTGCTGCTTATATACAATTTTGACCTTATTCATTCCAATGGACCCTAGCTTAGAGCTCTTGGCCCTTATCAGTTGATCAGAATGACTTCATAAGTTATCAAGCTCTAAGTATAAACAAGACATGCTCAGAGCGCATCTTATTAGATGACTTTGCATATTCCCCAAACTCTCCCTTAGCCCCTCCTTTGGATGTTCTCACCCAGGGTGCAGCTGACCCAGTACTATCTCTGCATAACCATAGCAACTCTTGCTCATGAGGTCTTGCAGGTGCCAGTCTCAGGATTGTGGACAAGACCAAATGCCCCCTCCCTTGCCAGCTCTCAATTACTTCATTTCAGCACTTGCTACAGTGAAATGTAACTGTGTCATAGGTGATCTCTGATTTTTACAAGCTAGCTCTCGTTTGTATCAGAGGTGATTTTGATTTTAAGAAGCCTAGCTCTTATTATGAGCCATTGGCCTGTATTTTACTGAGAGCAAGAGCTAGCAAGGCTAACATATTTCTCCATTCCCCTCTTGCCAGGCCCCTAGGGGGGGGGCTGGCACACATGACTACTAGTGTGGGTGTGGCCGTCCTTTCCAGAGGGCTCTTAGAGTTTTGAGATAACCCAATTCATCTATCAGGTACTTCTAAAAACAGGATCCATGTCTGCTGTCAAACTTACATTTAATATGACCAGTCTGGTGAATGAGAAGGTCTTAGATTTAATCCTCAAGTCCAGTTTTGTGCTCCCTGGGTTTGCGTTATTCACAGCTCTGGAGGGAGGATGCAGTCATTGCATAATAGCAAAACCTAATAGCCAGATTTAGAGTCCATAATCGCAAGGAACCCCAGTATTTGACCTTAGCTCAAGACCACCATAGCAGCAACTGTACTCTAACTTGGGAGAGATATGAAGTACAGAGGAAAACCACCAGGCAGTTGTGAATACTGATTCATGATGCCAGATCCCTGCCTAGATCTTGAAGCCCAAAGAAGCAGCAAGGAACTGCCAGGTTGAAAAACCTTACTCATGTAATCTTTGGATTATTGTTATTAGTCTTAAAAGAGCCTGTGGAGAGTTATTTAGACCCTGTGCAATTATTAGCTCTCTTCACAATGCTCTGTTTTAAGTTTCACAGACTGACGTGTTCTGAGCTGATCACTAACTGGCTAGTAGCATCCAATTCCGAGCTACAGATTCTCTACACCCCCCCCCCCCCCCCCCCCCCCCAAAAAAACAACTTTCAGTAGCATTGACTTTTGCCATATCAAACTGCTTTTGCAAAACACAGATTTGTTAAAATTCAGACCACTATTGCTTCCACAACTGAAAACTCAATTCCAGAAATAATTTTAGGAAAAAATCACAAATTGAACCAAGAAAACCTCAGATATTTGCAAGAGGTAAATCTGTGTTATGTTTTTATAAATATTTTAATGTGCCTCACGCTTCCTAAATGTTATAAAAGTATGAAACAGAAATAGGAACTTAAAATATTGCTGAGACTTTCACTCCAAAAAAATTTTTTTTTTAATACAGGATTACATGTTTGATTATTGTAAAAATGATTGTCGGATTGGGCTGCGCAAGACAGAAGAAGGATTGCAGTGGGTTGATGGGACACCCTATAACAACAGTCTGTAAGTGTGTTTCTAATAGCGGCATGCAGGTTTTTTTATAAGCAGAAGCTACTGCCTAGACCCCTTCCTCAGGTGCTAGTCATGTTGGTAGAATGAAACACATCACAACCCCCAATAGCTACAGAAATCATCCTGACGCCTACAAGAGGTTATCATGTCCATTTTTTACGTGATTGTGTAATTTACTTTATTGTCCTCGGTAGCTAGCTAATAATGCTTTAAATGAAATGCCCCTTTCCATAAGGGAGAAAAATGAACAGTCCTTCGAATGAGCTGTTACAGACCACACCATCCTTTTGCAAGGCAATGGACTGGACAACAGTATCTTATATGTTTACTCATTCACTGGATATTTTGTGGACTCTTTTAGGTTCGAGGTGCGTAATCAAGGAGAATGTGCCTTCGTGAAATCAGAAACTGTTTACACTGATGACTGCAACCTACCCAGGCCCTTCATCTGTAAGAAGAAGCCATGGCAAACTGCTAGGATTTGAAAGTACACACGCATCTGCCTTCTCCATCATTGGGATTCAGTTTCCCTTTCCCATTTTTCTGGCAGTTGTCTGGTGGTCACATTGCCCTGCTGTAATAAGCCATATCCTTCTTTTCACCATATCAGATTAACAGAATATCAGTCTTCCATATTTTATAGTGCGAGGGTGAAACAATGGATTTCTTTACCTTTTTATGTCCGAGAATTTTATTGGTTTTAGAAAAAGACAATTTATCAAGCAATAACATCAACTGTAACACAGAATTCAAAAACAAAAACCACCTGCAAATCAAAATAATAAACCTTAAACTAGTTACCTAAAATTATAGGATTTCAGATAATTATCCACATCTATATAAAGTCTCACCTCCAACATTATGAAGCTCAGTCTGTGGCAGGGAAACACTGAAGCCCTGCACTGTTGGTAGGCTAGGCTGTCAGCACCACTCACTCTCACTCATGCACCACTCACTGTCACTCATAGACCCGCTCTCAGCCACGCTCCTTCCGCACATAATTCACAACCCCAACATTCTAATGAAGCTGCAACTTCCAAGGTGGTGTACATCGGAATTTTCCCACATAACTCTGCCCCACCCTCGCGTAAACATGTCATGACGTCGAGGGCGGAGCTATGACACTTTACGAATAGACGCAATCACCTGCCAATGGTGCTGAAGGAACAGGCACTAACTGGGAGGGAGGGGCATGGAAAACACTGCAACTGGGACGCACAACTACTACTTAACACTTCTAAAGCGCTACTAGGGTTATGCAGCGCTGTACAGTTTAACAAAGAAGGACAGGGGGAGTGGCAAGATGGCGTCCTAGCTAGACCTACAGCATTCTTTGTGTTAATGGGTATTTTGGTGATTCAGCTTTTTTTTCCTCTAAATTCGATATGCCACATACAAAGAGAAAGGGGACAATAAGGGGACAACCGTCGCTTCCTTTAACATCGTCTCCTGCCCAGCTAACACTTGATCGGTTTGTAAGGAGCTTACCTCCCGAACAAGGACCGGCGTGCCCCGCATTGAGCGATGTCGAGGGAGCGGCACCATATGGTGGTCTGAGGAAGAGTAAATACAAATGTTTCATTAGATTTTAGAAGTATTTTTCGTTTATATAATTTCTCTGTATTACCTTGCAAATGATTGTTTGTTTGTATTATTGACACTATATAAGTACATAAGTAGTGCCATACTGGGAAAGACCAAAGGTCCATCTAGCCCAGCATCCTGTCACCGACAGTGGCCAATCCAGGTCAAGGGCACCTGGCACACTCCCCCAACGTAAAAACATTCCAGACAAGTTATACCTAAAAATGCGGAATTTTTCCAAGTCCATTTAATAGCGGTCTATGGACTTGTCCTTTAGGAATCTATCTAACCCCTTTTTAAACTCCGTCAAGCTAACCGCCCGTACCACGTTCTCCGGCAACGAATTCCAGAGTCTAATTACACGTTGGGTGAAGAAACATTTTCTCTGATTCGTTTTAAATTTACCACACTGTAGCTTCAACTCATGCCCTCTAGTCCTAGTATTTTTGGATAGCGTGAACAGTCGCTTCACATCCACCCGATCCATTCCACTCATTATTTTATACACTTCTATCATATCTCCCCTCAGCCGTCTCTTCTCCAAGCTAAAAAGCCCTAGCCTTCTCAGCCTCTCTTCATAGGAAAGTCGTCCCATCCCCACTATCATTTTCGTCGTCCCTGCTCAAAATGTGGACAAAATGTGCAGTCAATCAAATTGGGACAGTCTAAATTTCCTGAATAGGGGTAAAATGGTTAGGTGCTGAAGGCGACATTGAAGAGATGGGCTTTGAGCAAGGATTTGAAGACGGGCAGGGAGGAGGCTTGGCGTATAGGCTCAGGAAGTTTATTCCAAGTGTAGGGAGAGGCAAGGCAGAAAGGGCGGAGCCTGGAGTTGGCGGTGGTGGAGAAGGGTACAGAGAGGAGGGATTTGTCCTTTGAGCGGAGGTTTCGGGTAGGAGCGTAAGGGGAGATGAGGGTAGAGAGGTAATGAGGGGCTACAGATTGAGTGCATTTGCAGGTTAGTAGGAGAAGCTTGAACTGTATGTGGTACCTGATTGGAAGCCAGTGAAGTGATTTGAGGAGAGGGGTGATATGAGCATATCGGTCCATGCGGAAGATAAGGCGTGTGGCAGAGTTCTGAACGGATTGAAGGGGGGATAGGTGGCAAAGTGGGAGGCCAGTGAGGAGTAGGTTGCAGTAGTCGAGGCGAGAGGTAATGAGAGAGTGGATGAGAGTTTGGGGTGGTGTGCTCAGAGGAAAGGGTGAATTTTGCTGATGTTATACAGAAAGAAGCGACAGGTCTTGGCTATCTGCTGGATATGCGCAGAGAAGGAGAGGGAGGAGCCGAAGATGACTCCGAGGTTGCGTGCAGATGAGACGGGGAGGATGAGGGTGCCATCGACTGAGATAGAGAGTGGAGGGAGAGGAGAAGTGGGTTTGGGTGGAAAGACAATAAGCTCTGTCTTGGCCATGTTCAGTTCCAGGTGGCGGTTGGACATCCAGGCAGCAATGTCGGATAAGCAGGCCGATACTCTGGCCTGGGTTTCCGCAGTGATGTCTGGTGTGGAGAAATAAAGCTGGCTGTCGTCAGCATACCATAGTAACATAGTAGATGACGGCAGAAAAAGACCTGCACGGTCCACCCAGTCTGCTCAAGATAAACTCATGTGCGTATAGGCTCAGGAAGTTTATTCCAAGTGTAGGGAGAGGCAAGGCAGAAAGGGCGGAGCCTGGAGTTGGCGGTGGTGGAGAAGGGTACAGAGAGGAGGGATTTGTCCTTTGAGCGGAGGTTTCGGGTAGGAGCGTAAGGGGAGATGAGGGTAGAGAGGTAATGAGGGGCTGCAGATTGAGTGCATTTGCAGGTTAGTAGGAGAAGCTTGAACTGTATGTGGTACCTGATTGGAAGCCAGTGAAGTGATTTGAGGAGAGGGGTGATATGAGCATATCGGTCCATGCGGAAGATAAGGCGTGTGGCAGAGTTCTGAACGGATTGAAGGGGGGATAGGTGGCAAAGTGGGAGGCCAGTGAGGAGTAGGTTGCAGTAGTCGAGGCGAGAGGTAATGAGAGAGTGGATGAGAGTTTGGGGTGGTGTGCTCAGAGGAAAGGGTGAATTTTGCTGATGTTATACAGAAAGAAGCGACAGGTCTTGGCTATCTGCTGGATATGCGCAGAGAAGGAGAGGGAGGAGCCGAAGATGACTCCGAGGTTGCGTGCAGATGAGACGGGGAGGATGAGGGTGCCATCGACTGAGATAGAGAGTGGAGGGAGAGGAGAAGTGGGTTTGGGTGGAAAGACAATAAGCTCTGTCTTGGCCATGTTCAGTTCCAGGTGGCGGTTGGACATCCAGGCAGCAATGTCGGATAAGCAGGCCGATACTCTGGCCTGGGTTTCCGCAGTGATGTCTGGTGTGGAGAAATAAAGCTGGCTGTCGTCAGCATACCATAGTAACATAGTAGATGACGGCAGAAAAAGACCTGCACGGTCCACCCAGTCTGCTCAAGATAAACTCATGTGCCATTTTTTGTGTATACCTTACCTTGATTTGTACCTGTCTTTTTCAGGGCACAGACCGTATAAGTCTGCCCAGCACTATCCCCGCCTCCCAACCACCAGCCCCACCTCCCACCACCGGCTCTGGCACAGACCGTATAAGTCTGCCCAGCACTATCCCCGCCTCCCAACCACCGGCTCTGGCACAGACCGTATAAGTCTGCCCAGCACTATCCCCACCTCCCAACAACCAGCCCTGCTTCCCACCACCGGCTAAGCTTCTGGGGATCCCTTCCTTCTGAACAGGATTCCTTTATGTTTATCCCACGCATGTTTGAATTTCATTACTGTTTTCATTTCCACCACCTCCCGCGGGAGGGCATTCCAAGCATCCACCACCCTCTCCGTGAAAAAATACTTCCTGACATCTTTCTTGAGTCTGCCCCCCTTCAATCTCATTTCATGTCCTCTCGTTCTACCGCCTTCCCCTCTACGGAAAAGGTTCGTTTGCAGATTGGAAACCATGAGATAAGATCAGCGAGCTGTTGTAGGAGGTGGAAGGCCTCCAATTATTTAATGTACAGAAATTAATGTCTCATATGTTGGACAGAGAGAAATGAAGGTTTCTTTCCTTCTAATCATGAGAAAAGCTTGCTGGAATGGCAATTACACTATAAGCCCTGATTGCCCACAATCTCTCCCATTGAATATGGCCAGGAGACAGAATTCTTTCCCATGCCCTTTGAAGTAAGGCTACTATCCAGGAGAGAATTACCTTTTTTTACAACCATGAGAGGAAGACCAGGTGTGAGAAAGGCTGTAAAGATGAATGGAAGAGGTCCAAAACATTTGAACAACAGACCAAATGCATCTTCAAAAGGAAATATAAACAGATGCTATATATTTCTTTATTGTCAGGAGATCCTGCCTGACTGTAAGATGCTAATTAATGGGGTGAGGAAACCCTCCCTCCTTCTTGTGCTCCATGTATTGAAAGGGAAAAGAAATCCTATATAATATTTCTCTGCCAGATAGGAGGTTGGGCAGTGTACAGCTCTTTTGGCTCCCAAGCCAGGGAGTTTGGAAGGATGTCCTGTTCCCACTTTTCATTTGTAATTTCATTTTCTGTAAAATGTTCTTCTTTTCTATTCTATACTGTATCTATATTTATTCCTTATTTTTCCTAATCTTGGAAAAATAGAATAAACTTGTGTTTTCCCCCAACGGAAGCTTCTCTTGGCTCTCTCTTCTGTGTTATTGTTTTAAAGGCTTTAATCCACCTGTCAGAGTTTCTTAAAGGTATAGTTGAGAGGGTTTGTCTGCGTAGTATTGCTGGCCTGATTGGACTCCGCCGGCCGCAAGAACAGACGCAAACTTTCGGCGGCCATTTTGAATTTGCGCCGGGACCGGAGTCAGCAAGAAACAGTCTGCAGGCACTCTGGGCAGCAAAGAGGTCACTAGACCACCAGGGCAGTACAGTAAGGGGAGAGGAGGATAGGACACCATAGTTTCTGTGTATCATACTCTGTAGAACTGCCGAAGCTCAGAACCAGTGATATGTCCTGGTGAGGAACAAACTTTCCTTCCTCTTTTCCTTTTTCTGTAGTTCAGACTGATACAACTACCAAAGTAACTGATGTTGGGTTTTGTGAGATTACTAATGTTTGCTACAGATACCAGCTCCTGTTGTAGTGAGTAATAAAACCTCTCTTTTCTTGTCTTTTGGTCTCTGTCTGACTTTATTCTTCCTGAGAATAGCTCTAAACGCAACAGTACAGAAAGGGTATGTGTGGATATTTGGGGTTGGGGTTATGAAGGGGATTAAAAGGAAATGTGATTGGGAATTGAATGAGAAGGGTTATCAAGGTGTGGGTGTGTCACAATGCGGGAAGAGATGTCATCTGATGGGAATGGAGGTTAGGAGCTGTGTTTCTGGGGGTGGGTATGCCAGGATGTGTGTGTATTGGTGGATGGATTTCCAGATTTGTTCATTTTGGCATCTGATCTCTGGACTCATCAGAAGGCGGCTGGTTCACTGACCCCTGCACAGATCTCAGACACTTTGCCAAGGGTCTAAATACCTTGGGATGTAACCCTCAAGGAGTAACATCCACTGCTGTGAAGAAACTTAGAGAGTTGACACATTGCTATCACCAGAGGTTGTGTAAGTATTCAGAGCTGAGGTACCCCAAATAAAGGAAGAGAAGGTTAGGGTACCCTTCTCTCCTCCACCCTGTTTCAACCCTACATCCCTGCCATTTCGCTGTTCCTCCCATACAACTGTCTTTCTCTCTGATCCTGTTTTTTTCTCTGTTCCTTTCTTTGTCTATATTTCTCTCCTCGCTCTTCTCTCATTCTTTATCTCTTCACTCTCGCATTCTGTATCTTTTTCAATCCTTCTATATCTAGCTGTATGTCTCTTTCTCAGCCTTTCTTTGGTCTCTCTCCTTCTAGGTCTCTTTCTCTCCCTTTGTGCTTTCCAGTTATGAAAACATTCAAATGAACACATTTTCCTGCAAACACACCTACAGGTCCACTGTGTTCATAAAGTGTCCTAAGTGAAATAAAAACAGCCCCCCCTCCTCCACCCCCCCCACCCCCCGGTCAATGCACTTCCTGGCCCCCACTGTCTTCTGCCCTAACTTCACAGCATCAGCATCAAACAGCTTTGCTGGGTGATTGTCCAGGGACCTGAACATAGCTACTGCGGCTGCAGTGAATGTTCCAGAGAAACCCTTGCCAAGCTGGCCAAACATCCTTCTGGTTTCTGTGAAACACTGTCACCCACCCACACATGGGTATTTTTAGAAACGCACATATAGCGCTGATGGTGTGTCAAATGCTGGTCAACAAGCCTGTGAGAGCTCCACTCATGAGGAGAGGAAAGCTGGCCCACTTCCAAAAAGAGAAATTTCAAGGGCCCTTTTACAAAGGTATGGTAGACTCTACGCATGTGTGGCGTGCACCAAAACGAGACTACCGCCAGGCTAGTGTGCCCCTTGGTGATAATTTTCGATTTGGCAAGCACCCATACCACCGGGACAAATTACTTTTTTATTTCCTACCACTTGCGGCGTTTCCAGTGTTAATTGGCAGTTGGTGCGTGCTGACCAGTCACTGCATGTGTACGGCTAGGTCAGTGGGGTTAAGGGTTCAGGCTGTAAATAGGCACGCGCTGGTTTCAATTTTACCACAGGCCCTTTTCCTGGCCCATTGAAAAAAAAATCCCTTTTTCCCAGACACGGTAAAAAGTGGCCCAGTGAACGCCCACACTACCACAGGCCACTTTTTGCCACAGTTTAGTAAAAGGACCCCTCAATGACTAGGTTGTAAAAATAGAACAGAGAATCTGAGCATCATAAGTCCCATCCACTTGGCTCATTCCTGGTGTTGAGCTGGGCTTTGTCCATCATCACTGTGGCCACAAAGCTCAGGTTCTATTGACCACAAGCCTAGCTCCTTCCAACATACAATGGACTGAAACAGAGACACTGTAATAATCTCTACTCCGCTCCTAAGATCCAACATCCTAACCGTCTCTGTACCACCCATCTTGTCCCCATCTACATATCTGCACTTGGCTCTTTGGCTACATGGTAAGCTGTATTGTAGAAAAGCATTAGCATTATATCTATGTTACTTGAATGTTCTAATTTTTTTAGGAATATATGGGTGTCTCTAGCATTAACATGCGCTAAAAACCCTAATGCACCTTAGGAAACAGGGCCCTAAATTTCATCTGCCATTTTGATACTGTTTCATGGTAAACCTATTATTAGGTTTTAGGGCCTCTTTTACAAAGCCATTCTGGGCTTCCTCACATTTACCACGCAGGAATTGCTAGCGGAGCTTTGTAAAAGAGGCTCTTAATTTGCTGTTCTCAATTTTTTTTTCATTTATTGTATTGTGTTTATATTTGCCCACTTTCACTATTGTTATGCTGTTAAAAAATTAAGTTTTATGTTAAACTGTACCTGTCGTACACCATCTTGGGTGAATCTCTTCAAAGGTGGTTAATAAATCCCAATAGGATCCCAATCCCCACTAGGGTGTCTCTATCGTTAGTGCGCATAAGTACATAAATATTGCAACACTGGGACAGGCCAAAGGTCCATCAAGCCCAGCATCCTGTTTCCAATAGTGGGCAATCCAGGTCACAAGTACCTGGCAAGATCCCAGAAAAACTCAATACATTTTATGTTGTTTATCCTAGAAATATCCCAGTGGATTTTCCCCAAGTCCATTTTAATAATGGTCTATGGACTTTTCCTTTAGGAAGCTGTCTAAACCTTTTTAAAACCCCGCTAAGCTAACCACCTTTACCACTTCTCTGGCAATGAATTCCAGTGTTTAATTACACATAGAGTGAAGAAAAATTCTCTCTGATTTTGTTTTAAATTTACTACTTTGTAGCTTCATTGCATGCCCCCTAGTCCTAATGGATACAGTGACTCAGAAACGGGTGACGAATTTCTATGCTGGAGCAAGGAGCTTGTTGAAAGTAGAACTCAGTATGCTTTGGACTATTTGCCCTTGAAACAAAAGTTACTTCAGCATGCTTGTTTCATTGATTTCAGCGAAAGGGAAGATGCACCAGTTACAGCTATTGAATATTTTGTTGACAAGTGCTGTGGCCTTCTAGATTTTTTGCAGTGTGATGTAGATAGATTGTGTACTCTTTTGCAAGTTTGCATCCACAGCTTCTTCCAAAAGAAGTTGTGGATGCAAGTCAAGATATTCAAGAACATGATGGTGAAACCTTCCAGTGCATCCAGATGGACATACTTTGGCCAACTGAGGATTACAGGTGCTAATCAGCTTAGGTTTCATAGAGTGGTAGAGATAGTCCCAGCTCTGCCCTATTGGCATTTAGAACAGGGCCACTTTTCAAACTAACCTCACTTTGGAAAGGTCTAGAGTTATGGAAATTAAGATGCACAACCCTGAACCCTGTCACAGCTTTGAACCTACAAATTCTTTCTTTTGCTAAGGCAGGAAGGCAACATGGAAATATGTAAGGGACCCTTTTTCTGAGAAGCGTTCAGCAGTCGTGCACTTAGGGATCCTTTTTCTAGGGCGTGCTAACAGATTTAGTACACACTAAATGTTAAGATGCCCATTATATTCCTATGGGTGTCATCATTTAGTGCATGGTAATTGTTAGCATGTGCTACATGTGTTAGTGCGCCTCAGTAAAAGGACCCCCATAATGCAGTAAACATAGCCTCGGATGTGCTAAAGTGTGCTGCATTAGTTTTGGCATCTGCCTGTGGTAAACCTGGGGTAATTGGTGTATCAGGGAAGAGAATGTGTGTAGATGGAGCAATCGGCTTGTGCATCTATATTACCACTGTGCAAATTGGTTAGTGCGTTCATAGGGTATGAACCTTTAACAGTCCAAAAGAGGAGGCGGTAGATGCTCCCGTGGTCGAGCAGAAAAAAAAAAAAGCCCTTTTTGACTGCTGTGCATGGGCTTAGCATGCAGGAAAGGCTTATGTAGAAGGTTGCTAAGCCCATTCCTTAGCGCAGTTTAGCAAAGAGAGCCCTAAATGCTAGAGTTGCTCGTATTTTTTTTTTTGTTACATTTGTACCCCGCACTTTCCCCACTCATGGCAGGCTCAATACAGCTTACATATTAAATACAGGTACTTATTTGTACCTGGGGCAATGGAGGGTTAAGTGACTTGCCCAGAGTCACAAGGAGCTGCCTGTGCCTGAAGTGGGAATTGGACTCAGTTCCCCAGGACCAGAGTCCACCACCCTAACCACTAGGCCACTCCTCCACAGGTAGCTCTAGTGTTTAGCGAGCCTTTGTACAAGACCCCCCTAATTGCCTTAAGTCAACTACCTTTTGTGACACTTTTGCCAGCACTGTTGTTTTATAGCTTTTACAGAGCTGCCAAGTTACCCATTCCAAGAGGGAGACTTTTTGGCCAGTCCTAATTTTAAACTTGCATCCCAGTCATCTAGACTATTGCAATGCACTATACGCTGGCTGCAAAGAACAAATAACCAAGAAACGTCAAACAGCTGAGAACACAGCAGCTAGACTCATATTCGGAAAAACAAAATATGAAAGTGCGAAACCCCTATGCGAAAAGCTACACTGGCTCCCACTTAAAGAACGCATCACGTTCTAAATTTGTATCCTAGTTCACAAAATCATTCACGGAGATGCCCCTGCCTACATGTCAGACCTGAGTGACTTACCACCCAGGAATGCTAAAAAATCATCCCACACATTCCTCAATCTTATTTATTTATTTCTTGCATTTGTATCCCACATTTTCCCACCTCTTTGCAGGCTCAATATGGCTTAAAATGCATTATGAATAATGGAAATATATAAGAGAATAGACAATTCCCCAACTGTAAAGGTCTAAAATACAAACTAATGCATGCATCATCCTTTTCTTACTTGAGCACACAATTCTGGAACGCGATGCTGCGAAACCTGAAACCGATCTACGAGTTAGGTAGCTTCCGCAAACTACTGAAGACCCATCTCTTTAACAAAGCAGAAATAACTCCTACACTACACATATACCCAGAATTGTCAATGTTTGCTTGTTAAACTAATATGTTTCTTCATTATCATGTTACCCAAGATCTATATGTATTACTAAATGTCCATTTCTTATGTATCTCCACTATTCATGATGTATTGTAAGCCACATTGAGCTTTTTTTGGGCTTGTTTTAGGCTTTTTTCTGTGGTTTTTTGTGCGGTTTTTCGGACTGGGGGGAGGAGGCGGGGTCGATGATGGCGGGGTGGGGGTGTGAAACTTTTTGGGTGGGTTTTCGCCAGCGGCGGCGGGGGGGCATGCAGTTTTTTGGGCGGTTTTCCTGTCGCCGCTGTGTGAGTTTGGCGGTTTTTTTGTGGGGCTTCTATTGGTCCAATTCGGTCCAATAGAAGCTTTTCCTGGGTAGGGTTCAGGGGCGGGGCTAACGACGTCATAGGTGACGTCGGGGGCGGGGTCGGTGACGTCGGGGGGCGGGGATTGGCTACGGGCTGGTTTGGAGCCTGAGCCCTGCTGGCACAACCCGGCCGTGGGCTGTTGAAGAAGGAATCAATGGCGGTTGCTGAGGGGACGGTCGTGCTGGAGAGGCTGCAGCCGTCGTCACGCACGGGCGGAGGCGGCGAGAGGCAGCGGACACCGAGGAAGCAGCTACGTAAAGCGAGAGGTGACGTTTTTAAGCGCCCCCCCTTCCCCCCCGAGGCTGCCTGAGCGGAAGCGGAAGCGGAAGTGGGGGGGAGGGGAGGAGGAAGCAGTGTTGGGCTTTTCTTTTCTCTTTATTTGCAAAAAAAAAAAAACAGGTGCTGCTTGGCTGTTCGTCTTCCTCGCTCAGGTGCTGCTGCAAGAACAGACTTTCCAGGAGGGAACCTTTCGGCTTTGGGACTGGGCTTCATCCTTTTACTAACTGCTTCTGGAACTTTCTCTCACCCCTCCCCCCCCCTCCCTGTCTTGGGATTTTTCTCTTAAGGTGTGTCTCTTCCCCCTCCCTCCCTTGTCAGCTCATTTGCATACGTAGCAGAGCAGGTAACATTTTTTTTTTCATCTGGGGGGAAAACCCCTTGCATTGCCCAGAGATTTAGCTAAAAGGAATCATGTTTAGGTCTTTCGGAAAGAATTTCAAATTAGTTGCAACTTGCTTGACAAATACAGTGGAAACCCGGGCCCCCCCCCCCCCCCTATAATCAGCCCTGCAAAATCATTAATCGTATAGGAAATTGAGGCTACAGTCAGTAACCCTCCCCCCCCCCCCTTTACAGTGAACACTGCAATGGAGAATGCATGCTTTTGGGTAATGTACACCAGGGAATTATGTGCTAGCTTAAAAAAATAAGGCAATGCCTAGGTGCTGCTATTTTGATTGTCTGAGAAATGACGCGCCCGCATAGCTGTGTAATTCCATGTGCTGTAAACGAGGGGAGATTCTAACCAACCTGTGCTATTTTTTTCATATGTTTCCTCTTCTTATTAAAATGCATAGCTCTACTTTTACTAAGTATTCTGTACATCACGCCTCTTTCTTATTTTTCTACTCCTACATCTCTCTGCAAAATTATATTTGTATGACTTTGAAGTGGTGTTTGTTCAATTCGCTGTATGACTTTATGTAACAGATTCAGTAAATAGTAAACAACCTGAAAGAGGGCCAGCATGTTTCCCTATTTCTAAGCATTTGGAGCAGCAGTGGAAGTAGTATCTGGAACAGGCGTTTCAAATGTATAGTTGTTAAGAGCCACTGCAGAATGAAAGCTAGCAGAACATTTTCAGCAGTGAAAAAAAATACAGTGGTGCATGGCTTAAGACTTCAATACTGCAGAAATGTTTATCCATTTCTAAGGGGCATCATCCATCTAAAGTGAAGGGATTGCCACAGTGCGTGTCCAAACAGCAGAGAGCCGTCCAAGGACTATACGGAACAAGAGAAATAATGCAGTTGATATGTGTTTTCTTGCAGCTTCATCGCATCCTATAGTCGGATAATCCCTCTGCTAAGAATGGAGTCTGTATGATGATTGTGTGACTGATTCAGCTACATGTCTTGGAGGAATGAAAGCTGCACCTATCTCGAATTGTGGGGGTCACTAAAAAAAAAGGAGTGTTCATGAGGTGGTTCTGTAGACGCTCCTAGCACTAAGTGCGGCTGTGTCTGACATGGGCCAATACAGGTCACAAATATATGGCACAACCCTAAAAGACTAAAAGAGGCTGACTGAGTTTTGGTAACAACCTAAAATCCAAGTTTGCGTTTCGGCCAAAAATGGCAGTACCTTTTTTGGCTGAAACCAACGGCCTCCCCTCCCCTGCAATCACTGCCTGCCTCCCCTGCCTACTGCTCACCACCTGAAGGCCCTCCCTGGACCCACCTTAAAACCTCTGTGTAGTCTAGTGATTCTTCAGGGCACAAGTGATCCCCAGTCCCTCTTGCCACTGTCAGTTCTGCAGCCTAAATGGCTGCTGAGATCGCTGTGGAAGGTCCTGGTGGCCATTTTGACATTGGAACCAGCATAGGCAGGTTTCAGCTGAAACTGAGAATCCTCTAACATACATCTAAAAAGTGGCATAAATCTGCATTTGGGTGTTTCTCACAAAAACGTCCAAATTGGAATTTTCAAAACCAATTTCTAGATGTTTTTCTATGAAGTCCATCAGATGTGCGTTCAAATCACAAGGGGGTGTGTGAAGGGCGGGATCTGGGCATTCCCAACACTTGGATGTTTTTCAACCACAATGCAACAAAACAAAACCACCCAGGACTAAAACTAAAATGTTTTGAGCTAGACCTGTTTTTATAACGAATAAGGCACAAAAAAGTGCCCCAAATGACCAGCTGACCACTAGAGGGGATCAGGGCACAAAAAAACAAACCCAAATGTGATAAACATTACTTGCCAGCCTCTGTGCCATCCTCAGATGTTATATTCAGGTCCATCAGAATAGCATGCAGGTCCCTGGAGTAGTCTATTGGTGGGTGCAGTGCACTGCAGACAGGTGAACCCAGGCTCCTACCTCCCCTTACCTGTTACACTTGTGGAGGAAACTGTGAGCCCTCTAAAGCTCACCAGAAACCCTCTGTACCCACATATTGATGCCCCCTTCACCCGTAAGGGCTATGGTAGTGCTGTACAGTTTGGGGTAGTGGGTTTTTGGGGCTCAGCAGACAAGATAAGGCAGCGATGGTGAGATGTGTAGCTGGGAGCATTTTATGATGTCCACTGCAGTGCCTCTAGGATGCCCTATTGCTTTCCTGGGATGTCAGGAGGACTAGTCTACTAAAAATGCTGGCTCCTCCTACATCCTTATGGCTTGATTTTGTGTGTTTATTTATTTATTTATTGCATTTGTATCCCACATTTTCCCACCTTTTTGCGGGCTCAGTGTGTTTTGCACTTGGACACTTTTTTTTTTTTTTTTCAAATGGACCAAACAACAAAACACCCAAATCGCAAAACCTTGTTCAAAGAAGTATTTTTGAAAAAAGAAAAAGAGACATTTTTCCTTTTTGAAAATGAACTTCTTTCCTATTCAGATTTTGGATGTGTTTTTTTTTTTTGTAAAACGTCCAAAGTCGGACTTAGATGTCATATCTAAAATGCCCCTCATAGTAACATAGTAAATGATGTCAGTTAAAGACCTGAACGGTCCATCGAGTCTGCCCAACAAGATAAACTCATTTACATGGTTTGTGATACTTTATACCCAAGTTTGATTGGTCCATGCCATTGTTAGGGCACAGACCGTAGAAGTCTGCCCAGCACTGTTCTTGTACTAAAGGTTCTGAAGCTAACATCGAAGCCCCTTAAAGTTTCTGTGGTCTATGCTCTGATTATGACTGAATAGATATGGATGGACTGTAAGTCTTCCCAGCACTGGTTTTGCTTCCCAGTTACCAGCGTTGCCACCCAATCTTCGCTAAGATTCCATGGATCCATTCCTTCTAAACAGGATTCCTTTGTGTTTATCCCATTCATGTTTGAGTTCCATTACCATTTTCATCACCACCTCCCACGGGAGGGCATTCCATGTATCCACCACCCTCTCCGTGAAAAAATACTACCTGACATTACTCCTGAGTCTGCCCCCTTTCGACCTCAATTCATGTCCTCTAGTTCTACCGCCTTCCCGTCTCTGGAAAAGGTTTGCGGATTAATGTCAAATATTTGTCTATCATGTCGCCCCTGTTTCTCCTTTCCTCCAATATATACGTGTTCAGGTCGGCAAGTCTATCCTCATACGGTTTGCAATGCAAATCCCATACTATTTTTGTAGCTTTTCTTTGCACTGCTTCCAGTCTTTTTAACATCTTTAGCAAGATATGGCCTCCAACACAATACTCCAAGTCGGGCCTCACCAACGACACTTGTAGAGGGGCATCAACACCTCCTTTCTTCTGCTGGTTATATCCCTCTCTATGCAACCTAGCATTCTTCTGGACACGGCCATTGTGTTTCTTCACCTTCAGATCTTTGGACACCAACACCCCAAGGTTTGTCTCCTGAGATGAGCTTACTAATCTCTCCCCTCCTATTCGGTAACTCTCTTTTGGGTTTCTGCACCCGTGCATCACTCTGCACTTCTTGGCATTAAATTTTAACTTATTCTAACAGAAACCATTCTTTTTTTTTTTTTTTCTTTTGCTGTGAAATTGACTCGTTATGTGATTACATTTATACTATTATAAAAAATTTTTTTTATTATTATAACAGTGCTCAGTACTTGCATATTACTCCGGATGAAATTGCACTTAGTAATATGTCTTCCCCAACATCACTGCACTGTGGCCCTCCCTACCTACCATCTCATTGGCTCCTATGTACATTTTCAGTTCTTAAATCCACTTTTCTTGGTTTTCTTATATATGCCGTTATGTGAGGTAATGTACTTATCTTAGGGCAGGGCTTCTTCCTTGTCGGCTGTGATGTGGTTTCCTTCCAGAGTAACTAACAGTGATAGTGCGTTTGTGATTCCTCTATATCTTCACATTCATTCTTCATTTTTCCATCATCGCTGTGTTTCGCAGTTTTCTTGCGTCCTCAGGAGAACTATTTCATTTAAAACATAAATATCCAATTGTTTAGTCACTGCTTCACATTTGCTTATACTTTATTCACATCACGCTTAATCCCTTACTATCTTTTGTATAAATCATATCCTTTTTATTTGTAAATGATTTGTTTTTAGCATCTGTATCCATAGCGTACCTGGTGTGGGGCCATATTCCTACTCAAGTGCTTCAATCAAAAAACGCCCGCATACGCGCTCTACCTTATATATATGAAATTCCTCTGACGTCACTTCCCTTCAATTTTGAGGCCATTCTATTTCACGATTCAAACCATGTGGTATCACCGTATTCCATTACATTTTAACTGCCAGACCCTCGACCATTCTTCTAACATTTGGAGATCCCTTCTCATCGTTTCTACTCCCTCCAGGGTATTCACTCTGTTGGCTATCTTCGTGTCATCTGCAAAAAGGCAGACCTTTCCTTCCAACCCTTCAGCAATATCTCCCACAACTATATTAAACAATCGGCCCCAGCACCGACCCCTGAGAAGCTCCACTGCTCACCTTTCTTTCCTCTTATCAGATTCCATTTACCACCACCCTCTGCCACCTGTCGGTCAATCCAGTTCACCACTTTTGGTTGTAAGTTCAGCCCTTTCTGCTTAAAAAATAAATTCCCATGCTGTTTATCCCAAGCATAAACAGAAGCTTTTCCCATGTCCATCTTCATAATGGTTATGGGTATTATTCCAGGAATTTGTCCAAACCTTTTTTTTTTTTTTTAAGCCTGCTATGCTAATTGTCAAAAAATAACATGAATGTAACCTGTTTGTTACTACCCCCAAATACCAGTTCACAGTGTTGGATACAAAGGAAAAAGAAATCTAAAAGGACAGTATTAAACATGTAAAGAAAACTAAAATATTAAGATGGAATGAAAATGATACATATATGCAATATTCAGCACCACTGCTTAGAGCTGGGATAGACAACCACAGCTCTCAAGGGTCACAACCTAGTCAGGTTTTCAGGATTTCTGTAATAAATATGCATGAGAGATCTATTGGCATACAATGGAAGCAGTGCATGCAAACCAATCTCGTGCATTTTCATTGGAAATCCTGAGCACCCAAGATTGGCTTGTATGCATTTCTACATGGTACTAGCATCCAGGAACCACTGCACCCAGAAATCAACAAATGTGAACACCAACCCCAAAAAAGGGATCATCTAAGAAACTAACACCACTGGAAAATCAACCCCTCACCTTTTGCACACAAAGCTCCTGTTGTCTAAAAGCAGCTAATAAGGATAAAGTTGGAGCCTTGAAAAAGAACCAGCGTTGTCCTGAGAAAAGCAGGGGAGATGGAGGCACACGTTCTGGTGAAAAACCACAAAGAATCTTTTACACACTCAAAGCAGCTATTAAAAGGAACCTGCAGTCTTACTTCGGTTTCAGGTTTCCGGTGCCAAAGAAGCACAAATCAGATCCACAACAAGGCTGCTGTTTAAGGGGTTCAACCAGCAGCCTTACCACATCTGTGGCTCCTCTTTTTTTTATTTTACAGCTGCTCTATCTGCTTTAGGGCCTGATGCTCAAAGTGTGCCAGGCTTGCAATATTTTTTGACTGCTTTTAGGCAGTCATGTGTAATTTTTCTCCTCTTGTCCCTTTCCCTCATCTCTGTCAATATGCATCTCTTTTCTCTGTCTTCCCTCCCCTCCCCTCATGTGCATCTACTTCCTGTCTTCCCTGCCCTCTCCATCCGTGCCCAACATCTCTCCTGTCTCTCCCTCCCCTCCCCTCATGTGCATCTACTTCCTCTCTTCCCTCCCCTCCCCTCCCCTCATGTGCATCTACTTCCTCTCTTCCCTGCCCTCTCCATCCGTGCCCAACATTTCTCCCTTCTCCTCCCCTCATGTGCATCTACTTCCTGTCTTCCCTGCCCTCTCCATCCGTGTCCAGCATTTCTCATCTCTCCCCTCCCCTCATGTGCAACTACTTTGTGTCTTTCCTGCCTTCTCCTCCCATGTCCAGCATGTCCCCTCCCCTCATGTGCAACTACTTCCTGTCTTTCCTGCCGTCTCCTCCCATGTCCAGCACGTCTCCTCCCCTCATGTGCATCTACCTCCTGTCTTTCCTGCCCTCTCCTCCCGTGTCCAGCATTTCTCCTCACTCCCCTCCCCTCCCCTCATGTGCATCTACTTCCTGTCTTCTCTGCCCTCTCCACCTGTGCCCAGCATTTCTCCTCTCTCCCCTCCCTTCATGTGCATCTACTTCCTGTCTTCCCCTCCATGTCTAGTGATTTCTCTTTTCTCCCCTCCCATCCATGTCCAGCAACTTGCCCCAGCCCCCACCTTCCCCCTTTTCAGCCCCTGAGTTCCAGTTCCAGCCCCAGGTGCCCACTCTGTTCTCCCACAACATCCCCCCCTTTTCTTCCTGCCGCCCTGCGTTTAAATCCTTTTATTTTATCTGAAGTTGCGGTGGCAGTGAAAGCAGCAGGCTCGCCTCCAGCCTTCCCTTCCCTGTCAGTGTCCTGCCCTTGTGGAAATGGGAAATTACATCAGAGGAGGGTGGGACACAGGGGGAAGGGAAGGCTGGAGCCAATCCTGCTGCTTTCACTGCTGCTGCGACGTGAGATAAAGTAAAACATTTAAACGCAGGGCGGCAGGAAGGAAGTTGCGCTGGCCCTAACTGTTGTGGCCGGGCAGGTCATGTGACCGAACTGAGAAACTCGGAGAAATAATGAAAAGTGGGAAACCTACCCAGGCTCCAGACAGTGCCTTCAAAAAGAGGACCTGTCCTGGAAAACCCGGACTTATGGTAACCCTATTCTGAGAGGATATAGAGTAGGGTAGGGTTACCATTTGTCCGGATTTCCCAGGACATGTCTTCTTTTTGAGGGCATTTCCAGGATGTCCGGTGGGTTTTGCCTGCACGCTTGTCTGGATTTCTGGACATGCGGGCGGTGCCGTGGGCCTCCCCTCCCCTTACTATCTGCGCTGGTGGTCTAGTGACTACGGGGCAGGAAAGAGCCCCCTCTTTCCTGGCCGGAGCGCTGCCTTGCCTTTCATCCTATTCGGCTGGGGATTCAAAATGGCCGCTTCAACTCTTGGTGGCCATTTTGAATCCCCAGCTGAGACTGAGAAGGATGCAGGCAGCGCTCTGGGCAGGACAGAGGGGGCTCTTTCCTGCCCCGAAGAGGTCACTAGACCACCACGGCAGTAGATAGTAAGGGGAGGGGAGGGGAATATGTGACAGGGACATGGTGTGGGTGGGCAGGGGCGGGACATGTGTCCTCTTTTTCAGAGGACAAAATATGGTAACCCTAAGTAGGGGCACCATTAGGCCAGTGTTCAAAGGACTTTGTTTAAGTAATTTTATAGTTAATAAGATAAATTTCCTGGGCTCAAAACTTTGCTTCACTTAATATGCACACAGGTACATTTGTTCTAGTGAAGTTCTCTATTTCAGCCCCCCCGTTTTCTGAGAGAAGCTGTATTTATGCAACTCTGTAGTTCTCACCTCACCAGGCAGAGAGCCAAGGTAAACTACTACTACTTAACATTTCTAGAGCGCTACTAGGGTTACGCAGCGCTGTACAATTTAACAAAGAGAGACAGTCCCTGCTCAAAGAGCTTACAATCTAATAGAACTAGCCTTGTGTCTTGGTCCCAAAAATTTATTTAGGGGGCCTGTCAGATTGCTGCTGAATGTCCTTTATAGAGAGGTAGTATGGTCACCATGTTATCCACGAGTGTAAAGAAATAAAGCTTAATAAATACTTTTATTTTTACTTTATTAACCTTTTCAGAGAGGCTAAGCCAAGATCTACCTATTAGGGGTTGCTCTTCAGGGCTGGCACCTGTTTGCCACCACTTTCCAACACTTCCTGGGTTGTTTTTTGTTTGCAAAATACATTCATTCACAAAAGCAGAGTGCATCCAATTCAGTTGCTAATATCAAACAGTGTAGAATTCTTTATGGCCATCAACTCCAAACATACAAGGTTATTTCAAGTTAAATATTATATGGAATGAGATGCAGAAATGTTATGTATAACTAAGACCCAGTTTGTATATAGATGAGTCCAGTTCTATTTATACCTATTAGAAACCAACAAACTACTCCTAATTCTCAAGTCACATTTCATAATAGAAAAATAATCTTGATCCTACCCCACTCAACATATATAGAAAAGGTTTGGCTAAAGTCCGTGCCCAGTGTTTTTCATTATTAGTAATAAAGAGACCATTTTGCTTAGGTCTGGGACTTGGTAATCCTAGGTGAGGGATCCCCTATGGTGGAAGCCTGGGTTTTATGATTTATACATTTCTATATTTCACTTCTAGGGCTGGTGCTAAAAGGTGAAGTAGAAACGTTCGAGTTTATCAAACTTTAATGCAGTAGTATTAATTCCAGGTTCCGGAGAGTACCAACTCCAGGAATATATATAGAGTGGAAAATAGAGTGACAGTAGGTGTAAGGAAGCTGATAAGGTTCCGGAAAAGAGAATATAACTCTGGGACGAATAGATAGTAGCATATAGAGAGAAGTAATCCCAATGAGGCTGGGACTACAGCTTCTAGTGAGCAATAAATACATAGTAGGACAAGGGTAGAAGTACATTTAAATATAAGACTGTAAGCTCTTTGAGCAGGGACTGTCATTTTATGTTAAATTGTACAGCGCTGCGTAACCCTAGTAGCGCTTTAGGAATGTTAAGTAGTAGAAGGGTAAGACTGCAAACTGTCTAGATTTTGTCAGGACTGTAAACATTTCTAAAGTACCTGCCTCAGAGCCAGAAGGATAGCTGTGTGGATATTTTTCACTTTAGCTCAGTTCTCTGATGCTCCCCCTTCCAGTACAAAGACTGTGGTAGGATCCAGCTAATGGGGTGGAGCAGTAAGATTGTTGTAGGATCCAGCCAATGGAAAGGCAGGTCGTCACAGGAAGGTGGGGTTGAGATGCAGGGTGTTGGGCTGGCCCTTTGGGGGGGGGGGGGGGGTAGAGAGAGCGAGAATTGAGAAGAAATTGAATGAATCAGTGGGGTCTGTAGGGGGCAATTGTTGAAAAGATTAGCACTGAAGAATGGGGAAAGTGTGACGGCCCGGGTGAATGATGAAAAGAAGGTGCGTGCACTTGTGCACGTTTGTTTCTGTGTCCTTTTGTGACAACGCGCACTCGGTAATTTATAGCTAAAAATCTCATAGTTTGCGCGCAGCTTCCTAGGGTAAGTGCACATTTCTAATGCAACGTTAGTGCATCGGAACCGATGTCTAAGTTCGTTATTCATTGTCCCAAAGTAAAATAGCCTTTCTTAATGAGGTTTTTTTTTTTCGTTTCCTTTCCTGTTAGACTGAACCAGCCCCCAAAACTATCTGCTCGTAGCCAGAAAAGTATCATTGGCCTCGGACCTCCTCCTCCACTCCAGTCTTTTGCTCTTTCCATCTTTCTGCACTTTCTTCTTCTTTCCACCCTGGCTAGTCTGTTTACTGGGAAGTGATAGTAAATGGGACACGACCTTAGGGTTACGCAGCGCTGTACAATTTAACATAGAGGGACGGTCCCTGCTCAAAGGAGCTTACAATCTAAAGACAAGTGTCGAGTCCGTCTGATAGGGAATACTATTCTGCTAATGTGCACCGAGAACTCTTCCTTTGCTCCCACTGCTCTGTGGTTCTGTCGGGGGTGGAAGTCGGGGAAACAGTTTTCTGGCCACACATTGAGCCCCAAAAGCTGCAAAAAAAAAAAAAAGAACCGGGCTCGAGAATCCCGGGATCCGCGCCTCTGATTGGCTTGCCCTATGCTTCCGGGGGCGTGGAAATCTGCTCTGGGGCGGGAGCTCAGAGTCTGAGGATCCTGAACCAAAAGACACTGCCTTCCTACGGGGCGCGAGAGGATCGATAGTGGGTGGGGGTGGGTGGGGGGGGGGGGGGGGGGGGGGGGGGGGGAGGTGACAAACAAGGGTGAACACGATGCACATCTGGATGTCGTTTTGGGCGCCTCTGACGTCAACTGATAATGCACTGCACAATCAAAAAAAAAAAAATCAGGGGCGTCGCCAGACCTCGTGGTGGGAGGGGGCCTGAGCAAAGTCACCCCCAGTAGCACAGGAAAGCGATGGTCATCATGGGGACTGGGGTGCACTGGGCTATTGACTCCTGGAAAGGCCATGAGTGGGTTCAAACCCTGGTCCTTTGTTCAGGAGGAAGGCGCCTGGCTCTCTTTACCCCATCTACTCCTGATCATTCATAGTTCTGGAACTGCTAAAAGGTAGAGAGGAAAGTCAGGCAGATGAGAGCAGTGTTTCCCAAGTCCGGTCCTGGAGTACCCCTTGCCAGTCAGGTTTTCAAGGTATCCACAATGAATATGCATGCACTTGATTTGCATACGGTGCCTCTATTATATGTAAATTGCTTTCATGCATATTCATTGTGGATGTCCACAGGACTGCACTTAGGAGACACTATAGCCTCCTTCAGACACACTGGGATCTTGCAGTCGTAAGGAACATACGGTTGGAAAAGAAAGACTCGCTATCCATGTTTGTACAGCTACAGCACCTGTTGCAGACAGTCAAGTTTAATGGACTAGTAAAGGCATATATCAAGTGTGGAATAAACAAACACTGTGTTCTAATTTCCAAACAGGAGATCACTTTGAACACAAGAGCCTCCTGCACTTAAGTACCTGAATTTGAGACTTGCTTTATTCTCAGATTTGAAAAAAGCAAGTGATTGAAATTTAACCTTTTATTTACTACTTACAAGTTAATTAAAAAACAATAATAATAAAAAAAAGAAAAACAACCCAACTTCCCTCCTCCTCATACCCAATATAAGATATATTTTTATTTATTTTATTTTTATTTTATTTGTTGCTTTTGTATCCCACATTTTCCCACCTTTTTGCAGGCTCAATGTGGCTTACATTGTTCCGTAATGGCATGCGCCATTCCAGGGTAAAAAGTTGTAGTTGGAGTAACATGGAGGATAGGATGATAGGCTTAAGAAGAGATTATTTAGAACTGTTCCGATTATTGATCGATGTTGTACCCCCACAAAATGAAAATTCATTAAAAGTTATTTGGTTCCTTATTACTCCACAGCATAATCCAAGTCTTCCTCAGCCTTCACCACCAGGGAACAGCCAGGTTTAAAAGGTTTTCCAGGCAGGACTTCTAGTAACAACTCAACAGTCCAAATGCGAGCATGCTGCAGACACCCCCTGCCAACTTATTTACATTCTGATCTTTATAAATAACATGCAGAATGCATTTAAATGGGAGTTTGGATCACTGGTCTACAGAACACTGAAGGGAATGTTTCAGAGGTACAAAAAACAAATCCTGCACAGTCACAAAACTTCCTCCTCATCCTCTAGTTACCATGTCAGAAGCCCCCCTGGTTGTGACCAGTAAAAAGAGGAAAATGCATAGAAAGGGGACTTTGTGACTGTTTTAATTAGTTCCAAGTGAAAGGGGGGAGAATAGCTTTCACAAAACGCATTGTATCCAGGTGAGTGAATGTTTTGGTCTGTGGCCCCCAAATCATATATAAAACTCTACTGGGTACTGAAGATAACAAGAAAACATTGCTCAGAAAGTTTTGTTGGAAATAATATGCCTTTTGATCACAAACCTCACTTCAATGGATTTTTCAATGATATTTTTCAGATTGGGTCCATTCTCACTGGAAGGTTCTGGTGGTGGTGTTAGGGGTGTTGTTTATGATCATCCTCGGAGTCGTAGTGCGTAAGTAAAAGATGTACACAATTTTTTAAAGATTTAATCCATGAGATTGGATCACTGAGGTATGCTCTGTACCCTATTGCAATATGAGATTGATATTCAAAGTCCAAATTTATTTTGCTAATATACCATTTGGAAAAGAGCTGAAAGTACAGATATCTCAAATTTACACTGTATTTAAATAAAGCCTCAGCTGTCCAGGGCAAGTCGTAGACTTTTAGCAAATCCTTAAATGGACTCCTATCACTGGCTTCCACTGATATTGGGAAAACTCCCATAGGAGATAAAAAAAACACTGCTTCAAAAAACATTCTCAGTCACAAACACTAATCAGTGTGTACATTATTTCTACACTTTCCCAAACTGGTGTTAAAAATAAAGAAAACAAATATGCAGTTGGAATGAAAAACAAAAATAACTTATCTGACGACTTTAGCAGCCTGCTTCTAGCATAAACAGTTTACTTCAACATGTTCCAAGCTTCACAAACTTTGCAAATTATCCATTTGCCGGCCACTGATAAATGCATAATAGGCTTATCTGTATACTTTTAATTTATAGCCATTTAAATCACTAACATGCATATTTTCAAAGCACTTAGCCTTCTAAAGTTCCATTGAAACCTATGGAACTTTGGAAGGCTAAGTGCTTTGAAAATATGCCTCTATATGGCCCAATACTGTCCATATAAATATGAGCCTGGTTAGGGATGTGGCAGAGGTGGCCCTAAAAACTGAGCCCAAAGTGATTTACCTGGGCAGAAGAGGTTTCTGCCTGGTTAAACCGCTAGTGTCTGACTGTCCCCTGGTATTCAAAAGCTCTTACCTGGATAGTGCTGTGAAACATCACCACTGACTGTTGCGGCTGTGTGAAGAACTGCGGCCAGTAATCCTCCATTTCCACCAAAGATAGGACAAAAACTAAGTGGTTGCAAATTTTACATAAGGGGAGCTTTGACAGACATCACAAAGAACTAGTGGAGTGAGTTGTCCGGGAGGTGGTAATTTGCACTGGAAGTTTTCGGGAGCAGGTGAAATACTGTTTTGGAGGCTGGTAGATGAACTAACCCTTTTCTGTGATTCTATAGTTCACAGGTAGTGAATTGGTATTTCTGAGTCAAACCAGCTCACCTTGAATTAGGGACTGTTTCAGGGTTCTGTATTGCTCAGTTTTGAGGGGAATGTGATGGAGTTATTTTTCTGCTCCATGTGATCTAATGCCTTGACTGAACCCTGCCACTGTATTTCATTTTATCTTTCCGATCTTCTAGAAGTGTTCACCAAAGACAATTCTGACACTTCTCGTTCAAACGCTTGTCCAACTGATCTTATTACTTCCATTTCAACTGCTGATCCAGCTGGTCTTGCTGCAAAGTCTTGTCAACATGGCTGGATCTCCTTCAGACAGAAGAAGTGCTTTTTAGTTAGCAATACAGAAAGCGACTGGAACTCAAGCAGAAGCGACTGTGACTCCCGGGGGGCCTCACTTGCTCTCATTGAGAGCAGAGAAGAGCTGGTAAGACAGGGTCTGGTCCGTCCAAAATAGAAATCTTTAGTTGAAAACGTCTTGTGGTACTTTTAAGCCTATGAAAAGTTTTCACATTCTTCCAGAAATTAGAATTCGAAATGCAGTAAACTAGGAGTTTGTTTTCTGTTCTGTTCCACACAAAGCAGGAAAGACATTCAAAATGATGACTTCAAATCAATTTTTGGAAATGGAGCTAAGCTAGAGCCCATCTGTGTGCATTTACAATTGTCTGCTACTGCTTTCATTTAAGACCCTGTAAAATGCAGCTGTAACACACTTCACCAAGCCTCCAAGATCTGCCCTGGTTTCCCACATCTGTAAGGATAACATTTTTACAATTCCAGTTCTGCTCTCTAAATAACATCTCAGTGATGCAGTTTTGCAGATATCTTGGTTCCCTAAATGACCCCTCAAACACACACCAAGGGCCTTAGAAAGGACGGTGACCAGTTCTGTTTTCCATGTCCACTGAATGTGGGACCAGAAAGCAGACGGTTTTAAATTACACAAGGGGATCATGTAAAATTCTACTTTATCTTGCTAAGAAACTGTATGAACTCTTTCTCTCCGAGATACATGCTATGTATAGAATATTCCAAATTTTATGACTGGTGCCTTTTACAATAAGGTGTATGTAATTAATGCTTTTTCTGTTTCCTCTAAGGAATTTCTGGAAAAACGTTTGGATAACGATGAATACAGGCTTGGGCTGAGGCGGGACAATTCATCTGGCCCCTGGATATGGATAAATGGCACCAAACATGATAACAGTGTGTACGTTTTTTTTTTCTTTTTTTATATATAATTTTAATTAATTACATTCACATTTATCACATAAATGTAAGGAAATACAGAAATTAATATAAAAAGGAAAACATTTTCTCTCAACAATATATATTTACATAATTGTCTACAATTGGAAGATCCAAGATCAGGAAAACAATCTTAAAGAAAATAAGAAAAACTCAAAATGGTTAATCTTACACTTCACATTTTCTGAGGGAGGAAGGTTAATCGGTTATTGCAGCCGGTACAGTGGTAACTGAAGGAAGTGGCTGCAGAGGATTCTTCATCTGTTTCCACAAACTCTATAATTTCTTAGGTTCAAACAAATAAGTAATAAGGAAATAAAACACTTACAAGGGAATCGCGCTAGGAAGGTCCCACCTAGGTACGTTTTTTTTTTTTCACCATCAATGCTTTAAGTGGGCAGGAGAGGACAGTGTAGCTGAGTAATGGTTCTGACTGACACAAAATAATGTGGGCCAATCAGGGCAGCACAGAGGGCAGTGTTGGAGAGAAGTTGGCACTTGTGGAAATGCTGACAGTATTCAGTGCCACAACCCAATTAACTAACACGGCCAAGTTAGAGCAACTCAAAAGCTGTCCTGACTTAATATCATGACCTTTTTATTGTTTTTTTAAATTTCAACCCCCCCCCCCTCCTCTTCCAAAGCGGCCTGCTTCCATCCATTCCCCCATCCTGTGTCAGTAAACACCCCTCCCTGGGTCTAGATACGGCCCACCAACCCCCCACCGGCCTACCTGTATCCCTAGTTGTCCAGTGGGGGTAATGCGGGCAGGAGTGAAGCCCACTTTTAACTACCTTCAGAAAACACAGCTGCCCTATCCAACATTTCTCCCCCCTCCCCCCCCCCCAGTCTACACTTCTGGTCAAAGGTTACCAACAGTGGTAGCGATTCTCACTGCCTGTGACTAACCCAGTAGCTTCCCCTCTGCCGTGTTCTCTTGCCCAGGCAAAAGCAGGAAGTTGCATCAAGTGGAGGCAATACGCAGCAGAGTAGAAGCTTCTGGGGTTAGCTGCGGCCATCGTGTAAGAATTGTTGCCAGCAACCCTTTGACCAGAAATATTTGTGAAAGTAAGGAGATGAACCTCTGGAGCTGTGGAAACCAGCTTCCTCCCCCCCCCCCCCCCCCCCCCCATGCTGGCACTGCCAAGGGTGCAGAGTTGCTGGGTGAGCCCTAGCCCAAAGTGGGTGGGCCCAGGCCCACTCGTGGCTACGCCCCTGCTTAGGAGTCAGCACTCAAGAAAAAGATATACGTATCATTGTAGACAATATGCTGAAATCTTCTGCCTAGTGTGCAGAATCCAGCCTTACGAAATAATTCCTAGCATTCTAAGACCAAGAATATTATAATGCTTCTGTATCACTCACCTTGAGTGTTGTGTGCCGTTCTGGTCGCTGTATCTCAAAAAAAAAAAAATAGCAGAATTTAGAAAAGGTTCAAAGAAGAGCGACCAAAATGATAAAGGAGATGGAACTTCTCCCATATCAGGAAAGGCTAAAGAGGTTAGGGCTCTTCAGCTTGGAAAAGAGATGACAGATATGATTGAGGTCTACAAAATCCTGAGTGGTGTAAAATAGGTAGAAGTGAATCAATTTTTCACTCTTTCAAAAAGTACAAAGACCAGAGGACACTCAATGAAGTTATATGGAAATACTTTTAAAACAAATAGGAGGAAATATTATTTCACTCCACAAGTAGTTAAGCTCTGGAACTCTTTACACTATTCGTTGTTACCACATCCTCTGAGTTTTAAAAAGACCTGGACAAGCTCCTGGAGGAAAAGTCCATAGTCTGTCATGGAGATGGATATGGGGAAGCCACTGCTTGCCCTGGGATTAGTGGCATGCAATTTGTTTTACTCTTTTTGGGGTTCTGAAATCTTGCTACTGTTTGGATTTCTGCCAGGTACTTTTGTCCTGAGTATACCACTGTTGGAAACAGGATACTGAGCTAGATGGACCATTGGGGTGGCCCAGTATGGCTATTATGTTCTTATGAGATACATTTTTCTTCATGCTTGAAGCTCTGAGAAAGAACATTGCATATGGTTTTGTTTCTCAGTATAAATTGATTCTCTTGCTTTTATCACAGATTTGCGGTTGAAGGCCAGTCCTTGTGTGCTTATTTGGATAAAAACAAAGTTCGCAGTGTCAGATGTGAGACAGGTATGAGATGGATATGCAGCATGGAACCTGCCAGTCAGAAGACAGGACTTGATCCTGCAGGGATCTCTGGAAAAGATTTCTAGCAGCAGCTGCTCTGTGGTCGATACTGTCATCTATTCTATTCAATATCTACCTCAAGCAAAACTGACTGACTACTACTACTCATTTCTATAGCACTACTAGGCGTAGGCAGCGCTGTGTACGTTATATGCAGGTGCTTTCTCTGTCCCTAGAAGGTTCACAGTCTAAGTTTTTGTACCAGGAGCAATGGAGGGTTAAGTGACTTGCCCAAGGTCACAAGGAGCTGAAGTGGGAATTGAACCCAGTTCCCCAGGATCAAAGTCCACTGCACTAACCACTAGGCTACTCCTCCACTCATTCCACCAATAACAGCCAACCTCATCAGTGATGTCACAATGGCTTGATTGCTCGATACCTGGCTCACGTCTGATATTGTGATGTCATAAGGGAAATGGGACTTGATATACTGTTTTTGCAACTACATTCAAAGCGGTTTACATATATTCAGGTACTTATTTTGTACCCGGGGCAATGGAGGGTTAAGTGACTTGCCCAGAGTCAGAAGGAGCTGCAGTGGGAATTGAACCCAGTTCCCCAGAATCGGAGTCCGCTGCACTAACCACTAGGCTACTCCTCCACTCATTTCACCAATAAGAGCCAACCTCATCAGTGATGTCACAATGGCTTGATTGCTCGATACCTGGCTCACGTCTGATATTGTGATGTCATAAGGGAAATGGGACTTGATATACTGTTTTTGCAACTACATTCAAAGCGGTTACATATATTCAGGTACTTATTTTGTACCCGGGGCAATGGAGGGTTAAGTGACTTCCCCAGAGTCACAAGGAGCTGCAGTGGGAATTGAACTCAGTTCCCCAGGATCAAAGTCCACTGCTCTAACCACTAGGCTACTCCTCCACTTTTGCCATCTATGTGGATGATGTGCAGCTCCTTGTACCCATTGAAACGGTCTGACCCAGAGCCCTGAATAAACTGATTACCTGTCTAACATCGGTTCAAGAATGGGCTAAAAAAAAAAACACGTTGCTGAACCCAAGTAAGTCAGGAACCTTGGAATACAGTTAGAATCAGCACATTTGCTGATTTTCCCCAAATCCAAGCAACCTTTAAAAGCTGCTTCTATCATCTATGACAACTACGCTACCTCTCTCCCTAAAGGCAAGCTTTGACTTTGTTCTGTAATATGAATATGTTTACTTGCCGATGTTTGACTTATTCTTGCTGTACATTGCCTTAACTTATTAGGCTGTATTTTCCAAGTTTTTTAAGGAATGGGAGGAGGTGGGGGATTCAGGATTTAGTGTGGGGGGGGGGAGTGTTTTATATTTTGTATTTTTCTATATTTTATTTTTTAACTGTAAAATTTATTTTATTGACAAACTTAACAATGTAACAAATTTATTAATGTACGATTCTTTTATGTCCCCTCTCCTTCCTTCCCCCACCCCCCTCAGTATTTTTCTACATTTTGTACCTGAGTATTTTGTGAAATGTATTTTTTTTTAAATTATTATTGTATTAAATGAAAATAAAACCTTCAATGTGAAATTTTGTTTATTTACAACGGGACACTTTATCATCAAACAGCAATAAAAAAGTGGTCTTGGCTCACCCTTATGCCAGTCTTTCCTGCGTGCCAAAGCCATTTCTACCACTACAGTGAAGGCTGTGTATTGTATTAATGGCCACCACGCACTGATTTTCCCATTGACGTGAATCCCTGCTGTCACTGATTTGTTTTCCACAACTTGATATACTGCAAAGGCCTTACTGTAGGCATTTAAAGCAGTTTACAAATAAATAAAACTATCAAAGGAGGAAGACAGAGGGAGGAGAAGAAGGAGGCGGAAGCAGAGAGGGACTATAATGTGGAGGGAAAAGTGGTAACAAAGAGCCTGTGTCTTGAAAGTGGAGATGGTAGGTTGATTTTGAATGCGACCACACCTTGAATATTGTGTTCAATTCTTGTTGCCGCATCTCAAAAAAGATATAGTGGAATTAGAAAAGGTGCAGAGAAGGGCGACGAAAGTGATAAAGGGGATGGAACAATTTCCCTATGAGGAAAGGCTAAAGTGGCTAGGGCTCTTCAGCTTGGAGAAAAGGCGGCTGAGGGGAGATATGATAGAGGTCTATAAAATAATGAGTGGGGTAGATGTGCTGTTCATGCTTTCCAAAAATACTAGGACTAGGGGGCATGCGATGAAGCTACAATGTAGTAAAATTAAAATGAATCGGAGAAAATTGTTCTTCACTTAACGTGTAATTAAACTCTGGAATTCGTTGCCAGAGAATGTGGTAAAGGCAGTTAGCTTAGCGGAGTTTAAAAAAGGTTTGGACGGCTTCCTAAAGGAAAAGTCCATAGACCGTTATTAAATGGACTTGGGGAAAATCCACTATTTCTGGGATAAGCAGTATAAAATGTTTCGTACTTTTTGGGGGATCTTGGCAGGTATTTGTGACCTGGATTGGCCACTGTTGGAAACAGGTTGCTGGGCTTGATTGATCTTTGGCCTGTTTCAGTATGGCAATACTTATGTAGGTCGTTCCACAGTCTTGGGCTGAAGTAGCTTAAAAAGCAGTATCAGGGGTGTTATTGAGACAGAGGACTGGGTCTGTGAAGGGCGAGGAGGGTTGTTGGCAGATCTGAGGCAGCAGAAGCAGAAATGAGGGATGAAGAGTTTGAGATAAGGGGCAGCAGGGAACCTGGATTTAATTTGTTTAAAAAGGTGGTTAGGGCTCATGTGTGCCAGGAAATGCAAAGTAGTTTTTAGCGTGTGGGTAGCACATGGCAAAATTACCAAGGGACACCATTTTAAGCTGATGTAAGCAGCCATTAGTTCTTACCGTAGCTTGGTAAAAGGAACCCAATGTTCTGTGGTATTGAATTGTAACTTGGACCCTGTTTACTAAGCCGCACTGTCGGCGTGTTAGCATTTTTAGCACACACCAATCATTAGCATGCGCTAAATGCTAAAGATGTCCATAGGAATATATGGGCGTCTTTAGCGTGTGCAAATTTTTAGGGTGCTCTAAAAATGCCAGCGCACCTTAGGGCCCTAGGTTTGAGCTGTATAGTGAGGTGTGTCCTCAAATATAGTAAAATTTAAAAATGTGATGTCCTGTGTTTGATCTTGTAGGCAAGGGTAGAGGGTTAAATGCAAGACTGACCCCTTTCTACACCTTGCAGTGTGACCTATCTTTCCTAAAGAAAACAGTGATTATGCTCTAATCAGACTGATAAATGCAGGTCCCTGCTTTTCCACCCTGAGGGGGAGGATTTCCTGCTGCAAACTCATGGCCTTTTCTGCCTGTGGGTACAATATCTCTCATTTGTATCATTTTATCGATGACATATTTTTTATTTGGCACTCCACAGAACAACAGTTAGATTTGTTTTTGAGCTGGCTGAATGGCATTGACTCCCACCTGAAATTTACCATAACTACTCAATGTGGAAATTAAAAAGAGTAAGACCCTTCTTCCCAAGGACCGTTTTCCGCAACCTGGTACAATCAATGGTACTCAGTCATCTAGACTATTGCAACGCACTCTACGCTGGTTGCAAAGAGCAAATAATCAAGAAACTTCAGACAGCCCAGAACACAGCAGCTAGACTCATATTCGGTAAAACAAAATATGAAAGTGCTAAACCCCTACGAGAAAAGCTACACTGGCTCCCACTTAAAGAATGCATTACGTTCAAAATATGCTCCCTAGTTAACAAACTCATTCAGGGAGACACCCCAGCCTACATGTCAGACCTGATAGACCTGCCACCCAGGAATGCTAAAAAATTATCCCGCACATTCCTTAATCTTCACTTCCCCAGTTGTAAAGGTCTAAAATACAAACTAACGCATGCATCAACCTTCTCCTACCTGAGCACACAATTCTGACATGCACTGTCGCGCAAGTTAAAAACGATCTATGAACTAACTGCCTTCCACAAACTACTGAAGACCCATCTCTTTAACAAGGCATACCACAAAGATCAACAAATGTGAACTCCTATACATATTTCCAGAACTGTCTTACAATATTTGCTTGTTAAACTACTATCATGTTTTATCAATATCATGTTACCCAAGTTCCTTCTGTAATATTAAATGTATATTTTTCTTATGTATTTCCACCATTCATGATGTATTGTCAGCCACATTGAGCCTGCAAAGAGGTGGGAAAATGTGGGATACAAATGCAATAAATAAATAAGTAAAACTAAAAGTGATACCAATATCTCCTTTTTAGATACATGGATTTATAAAGCTCGAAGACAATTGGTGTACCACAAACCAACGGGTCATAATACGTTGTTGTCATTTGAGAGCCATCATTCACACAGATTAAAATGTTCCCTGCCTGTGGGGCAGTTTTTGCGTTTGTGCAGAATATGCATCACCAATGAGACATTTCAATTACAAGCAAGAGAATTGATGGCTAAACTCCAGGAGAGAGGCTACACAGATAGTTGAATACGTCAAGCATATAAAAGAGCATGGTACGCTCAACAGACGCTACTATTATTAGAAAAACCAAAAGAATGGATGGACAAAATGGTCTTTGTGCTTGGGTTTTCTCTACAATGGCTTCGAAGATTGCACAACTGTTGCAGAGACATTGGCATGTGCTTTCATTCCATCCCGCATTCACACAACATCCGTGCATAGCGTATACCTGTGGTAGAAATTTGAAAGACAGTTTGGATCATACTGCTTTCATGCAAAATGATCAACAAATTGAGCAGGGGAGCCATGCACCTTGTGGGGAGTGTCAATTTTGTCCACTCACCAGGATGATTCAACAATATGTCAATCATCATTTGTGGTGTACATAATACAGTGCCCGTGCACATTATATTATGTAGGACGTACCATAAGAAAGATGAAAACTTGCCTAACAGAACACAAAAGTCGGCTGATTACAAAAAAAACTCACAGCGCCTCTCGTAGCTCATTGTGTACAATTTAATCATAAGTTTATAGATTTGCAGTGGCTCATTATTGACCATGTAACAGCAATTATTAATGGGGGTGATCGTGCCTCGGTGTTGACTCGCTGAGAGCAAGAGTGGATATATAGATTGCAAACCATTAGTCCTTTGATTTAAATGAAAACATTGAATGGAACAACATGATTTGAACATTAATGGATCATCGGGTGATGTGAAAGATTTCTATCTAAACTTTATATAATAGTTAATCATTATATAGTGATCGTTAATTGGGGTTTCATTGAGTAAAAGTGAGTCTTATGACTCGGTATTGAACAATTGTCAGTATTAGCTTGTACAGGCTATGTAACATTAAGATTGATGACAATTAACCCCCGTGTGTCTTGCAGTGACGTCAAAAGAATTACTTCCGCTTTATACCATAAGAGGGGCGCCTTTATAAGCTGCGAAGGTGCACTGAGTGACTGTCGCACACAAAAAGAGAAAAGATGGCTTCACATCAAGTTTCCGTCTGGCTCTAACCCAAGTCCCTGATGAAAGACTGTTGTGATGTAAGTACAAGACACTGAGTTTTCTCTGCATTTAGTTTCAATTGAAATGCATCCGCCCAAGAGTGCATAATTTGGAAGCTATGACTAATGTTGTTGGTGATTTCTTTTAAATCCTGTTTAAATGTGATATAAATCGTGACATCATCTGCATATATGTATGGGTTTAGGCCTTGATTAGCTAACAACTTGGCCAGCGGTGTCATCATTAGGTTGAAGAGGGATGGCGAGAGTGGGGTCCCTTGGGGAACGTCGCACCCGGGTGTCCATGAAGCTGACATACTCAGCCTTTGAACCAGTTTAAAACGTTACCTCCAATTCCGAAGTATTCTAGGATGTATAGTAAAATTTTATGACTTACCATGTCAAATGCACTAGACATATCAAATTGCAGAAGTATGTTGTTCCCAGTAGTAATTGCTTGTTTAAATTTATTTATGAGAGTAATTAGTACTGTTTCAGTACTGTGATTGGAACGGAATCCTGACTGAGAGTCATGTAGAATGGAAAATTTATTTAAGTAATCAGTTAATTGTTTTGTAACCATGCCTTCCATTAATTTGGTTACAAGAGGGATTGATGCCACTGGGCGATAGTTAGTCAGGTCACTGGTATTTTTCTTTGAGTCCTTAGGTATGGGGGGTGAGTAAGATATTTCCTTTATCACTAGGGAAGAATCCATTTTGCAGCATAAAATTTAGATTTATTGTAAGTTGTGATATAAATTGTTGAGGGGCAAGATTTTATAAGGTAATTTGGACATATGTCTAGTTTGCAATGGGATTTGGCGAATCTATTAACTGCATGAAAGATTGTATCATCCGAGAGGGTGTCAAAGCTAGTCCAGGTTCGATCAGCTTGGGAAGCTTGCCAGGTGCCCTTGGCCTGGATTGGCCGCTGTCGTGGACAGGATGCTGGGCTCGATGGACCCTTGGTCTTTTCCCAGTATGGCATTACTTATGTACTTATGTTCATCAGGGCATGGGTCTAGGCAGTCAAGGAATTTGACATAGTTGTTGATGTTAATTGGTAACGTAAGTCGTAATTTTACAATTTTCTGTTTGAAGTACTTCGTCAGATTATCTGCTGAAGGTGCATCAACACACTGTTTGAGTTAACCGGTGTAGTGTCTAGTAATTTCTTCACAACCTGGAAAAGTTTATGCGTATCCTTGTAGTCTGACCCGATTTTGGTTCTGTAATATGCTTGTTTGGTTTGTCTAATGGAATATTTGTATTTTCTCTGCAGTTGTTTCCAAGCATTGAATGTTGAGTCACCCTTTCTTTTTATTCCATGCTCGTTCTAATCTTCTAACTTGCGTCTTATTCTTTTGATGAGGTGTATTGTTTTTAGGTAGTCTGCATGGATTTAGTAATGTGGGAATGTTGTTGTCTGTAAGAGGGGTGGTTAGAGCGTGATAAATTAGGGATGAAAAGTAAATTGTTAGAAGCAATTTGGAGATATTCATTTTGGCTTTACCTTTGTACAGTTCAGTATGTTTAGAGGTTATACAATACAATGATAAAATAATGATACAATAGCTGAGAGTAATTAATCAGCAGAATTCATTATAATGCAGTCGAAGTATAACTCACTTATAAGAATTATCAACTACAAGTGCAGTTCTGTAGAATGCTGTAGCAACGTAAGGCATTCAGAGTCATTAGAGCCTTTCAGTCTAATGCAGTGAAATGGAGTAGAGAGCACTTAAAATAAAGTTGTTACTTATGGGAGCTAATATTTTTAGTGTAGTTTCAAATCATTAATACAGCTCAGTATGATGCAGTAAAATAGAATAAAGGCAGTTGGAGGACAGTACCATGAAGAGGAAGCCTTAGTAGTTAACTCAGTAAAATAAAGAAAATTAGATGTAATTGCTATGAAGAGGAAGCCATTAATTTACCATCTGAAGGATATTTCAGAATAATGTTAACTAATCTAATAGAGGCAAGTGAAGGACAGTTGTGATCAGTTCGCAGTAACAGCAGGTTAGGTTTCCAGGTGGTTAACAGCACCGGACCAGCGGGAACTGCAGGGCTAAGCTGAACATTGCAGGCTGGCAGGACCGAGAATGCAAGCTGGAGGTAGCAAACTGGAGCAAACAGTACTGGGTCAGCAGGACCAGCAGGACTAGAGCCAAAACAGAAGCTGTGTTGCTGAGAATGTTTAAAGATAAGTTCACATTTTGATTTATTTAAACACTTATGTTGTAGCACTATTTAGACTGGCTATAGCACACTTATAAATACAGAGAGTGGCCCGATGAAAGAAGTGCTAAACTGCTTCGCAAAGAAATGTATTGCCTAAAAAAAGTGGGGTTTTTTTGCTGAGGGCACTCTTTAACAAAATGTTTATAAAAAGTAAATGTAAAAAGGACATTGTTAGCTGTGTCAGTGGAGCAGCATTTTCAGTCTTGGTTCTAGTTATTTGTGTCATCATTGTTTACCGAAAGACTGTGGGATTTGACTTAGTGATTAGGTAGCAACACACCAGTTCCTGGATTTGACACATACAGTTTCAAATTCTGTGCTTTCTTAGACTGCAGCAGTTCCTTTGTGGCAGATCCATGCTAATGTGTTCCTGCAGTCCTCCCAGTATAGATTTTGACCTTTCACAGTCCCACAGCTGTTGTCATCTACAAAACCGATGATCTTGAACCTGCAGTTACAAAAGGCAGAGTGATGGGGAGAGAGACACTGGAAATTTGTAAAAAGCAGTTCTTTTCTCCTCTGGAGAGCAGGTGTGCATTTTAAACTTTTTCCCAAGCTGTAAATTTACCCCTCCCCCCCCCCCAGCAGCGAAGGATAAATTCAGAGTCAGGGATGGAAATGTTCCTTTGTGGTGCCATCACATCCGAGGTTGATTAGGCAAGCTACTCCAGTCTGGGTTTGCTCTATTTGTACGTGTGGACTTAGTGCTGACCCCCCTCCTCCTACCCCCGCCCCCCCCCCCAAGAAGCAGAATTATAACTGCATGCATAGAGTGGGGCAAAGCAGGACTGGAGCAGCCTGTTAAATTGAGATGGGGGTGATCGCACTGGAAGCTTTCCTGAGAAATTGTAAAGCCAGAACTGCAGTTTCCACAAGTAACCATAAGGTGGCACTATGACTCCAGAAATGATGAAATTCACTTTTACTGTTGTTCCATGTGAAATTACTACTACTACTACTATTTAACATTTCTAGAGCGCTACAAAGTGTACGCAGCGCTGTACAAATACAGAAGAAAGACAGTCCCTGCTCAAAGAGCTTACAATCTAAATAGACAAAAAGTAAAGCATTTACTACCCTACAGTTGAACAGACTTTGTATTGGACCAATTTACTGACCTACAGCTGACTCTTATTTCTATGTATTCCAGTGGAATAACATGACTTTTCCTCTGTTGCTGTTCTAGAAACTAAAAGCATAGAAACTTGTAAGCAGGGGTGTCAGTTGTCAAGGTGTGTGAATATATGTGTATATCGCATTGTGGGTTGGTTTATGTAAGATATGTGGGGGAAGTGAGATCAGGGTGTCATGAACTAACATATACCTCCTTTAGGTTCAAACAAATGTTGTATTGTATGTTCTATTATCTATGTATCAGATGGTAATATGGAATGCACCATAATGTATGGGCGGAGGTTTGAGCTCAAGCCTAACAGTATTTAATGTGAGTAGTTTATGACCTATACATATTTATTATAGATGTATGCGTACACTGGTGATAAAGATCTACTTGGGCTCAGCTGTATGTACATACACAAATATTAGGAGGTGGAACATCATATGTGCAATGATGGTTCCATTGTGACACCACCACATATTCCTCTTGGGGATATAATGGGTGTAAACGGTATGGTCTGAGCACATTTAAAACACTTTATAATATTTATAGCATTTTAAAGTGCATATATAAAAAAAGATCAATTATTTTGAATCTATTATTATAGTGAGTTTATGGTTTAACTTGGTTTGTTGGATTTGTTCTTCCTGATTTTTTGCGATTTGTTAAAAGGTTTTAACCCTGACAGAAGTCTATTAATGCAGTTTTATTCTTGATAATGAAGGTTTCAGTTGCTCAGAGGTTAAGGGCTATGCTTTGATCCATATCCATAAATTTATGAGGTCTGTAACCACCATGGGGGCAAAGAATGCCACACAACATAAATTAATCAGCCCAGCACCAAAAATATTGTTTATGTTAAGCGGATATAGCTACTGACCTCAGCAGTGACGCCTTTCACACTCAGACACAGCCCAGTGATTCACTGTAATCATCATCGGTCCACCCATAACCTTTTATAGTCTTAGAACTTTTTGTAATTTTTATACATTTTTTAAAAACGCTACTTAGCTTTCACAGCGATTTCAAATTGATGCTGACAGTACCCACACCACCATGGTCCATGTTTCGAGAACCTGCTTCAGGATTTGAAAGCAATGCACATTATAAGAAAAAGCTGAGGCTACATCGGACCAAACCCTGCGGTCAGTAGTTATACCCACCTAACATTAAACAATATTTTTGATGCTGGGCTCATTAAGGAGTGGAGGAGTAGCCTAGTGGCTAGTGCAGCGGACTTTGATCCTGGGGAACTAGGTTTGATTCCCACTGCAGCTCCTTGTGACTCTGGGCAAGTCACTTAACCCGCCATTGCCCCAGGTACAAAATAAGTACCTGAATATATGTAAACCGCTTTGAATGTAGTTGCAAAAACCTGAGAGAGGCGGTATATCAAGTCCCATTTCCCTTTCCCCCTTTCCCTTATGACATCACAATATCAGAAGTGAGCCAAGTATCGGGCAATCAAGCCATTGTGACATCACTGAGGTTGGCTCTTATTGGTGGAATGAGTTGAGGAGTAGCCTAGTGGTCAGTGCGGTGGACTTTGATCCTGGGGAACTGAGTTCGATTCCCACTGCAGCTCCTTGTGACTCTGGGCAAGTCACTTAACCCTCCATTGCCCCAGGTACAAATAAGTACCTGAATATATGTAAACCACTTTGAATGTAGTTGCAAAAACCTCAGAAAGGCGGGATATCAAGTCCCATTTCCCTTTCTCCCTTTCCCTTATGACATCACAATATCAGAAGTGAGCCAAGTATCGGGCAATCAAGCCATTGTGACATCACTGATGAGGTTGGCTCTTATTGGTGGAATGAGTGGAGGAGTAGCCTAGTGGTTAGTGCAGTGGACTTTGATCCTGGGGAACTGAGTTCGATTCCCACTGCAGCTCCTTGTGACTCTGGGCAAGTCACTTAACCCTCCATTGCCCCTGGTACAAAATAAGTACCTGAATATATGTAAACCGCTTTCAATGTAGTTGCAAAAACCACAGAAAGGTGGTATATCAAGTCCCATTTCCCCTTTCCCTTAATTGATGTTGATCCATATCCATGCCAGCCTTGAGAAATAGGACTAGGGGCCACTCATTGACTTCTTAAACAGCAGTGGCGAGTGCCCCACTGGTCTTCAGGTGAACACTGCCCTCCTCCTCCCTCTCTCTCTCTTTATTCTTTAGAAGAGACAGATTATTGATCTGGGCATTAGGTCCTTTTCAGACAACAAATGCAGGTTTGTCTGTCCAGCCTGAGAAATGATTTGCATGTCTTGCATGATCTGCAAAGCCCAGCTGTAATTTCCATCGTACCCCTCCCTGATCTCAACCCATTTTCTCTGCACTGGACAGGCGGTTAGACATTTAAAGTTGGGGAGTAAGGGGCAGCAGCACTCACCTCACTGTATCTACAGCCGATCCTGTCACCCATCTCCATTGATGCCCGGGGTTGTGATTCTCAGTCCAATCCAGGCACGATTTTTCGCTTTTCTGCTATTGTGTATGAAAACCTGCAAGAATCAGGACAGAGGCATCTAATATTGGATAAGTAGGTAAATATACTTCCAAGAAACACTCCTGTGACATGAACTTACTACACTGTGGTTAAAGATGTGCAGCCCTGCAGAGGAATTAACATTAATTGAATATGATACACAGATAGCTCTGACCAAACAAGAGACAGCCAGGAAGTGAACAGCAAAATATAGGAACACTACTACAGTGTCAAAAATCCAAGTCTTGTCAGATTTGGCAATATTAAAACTTCTGTAGCAGGAGCCTCGTGTTTTAAGGGAGCCCCCATCATAACCAATATCGTAGGCCTTGCTCAGCAGTCTGTCTATATCATGGCCTTTTACTTTAGAATGTATTTTATAACAATAAAGGTTTATACTTTTGAAGTATCTGAATGTCTGTTTCATATCCCCCATCCTCATGGGCAGTGCTTCTTGTACTTCTTACCAGCTCACTCGCATCTTGTATCTCCAGAAGTTGGGCATCTCTCTTGGCGCAGTCATCTCTGCTGTCACTCCAGCTTTTGAGGGTCATGGAAAAGAAGTAACATTTCCCACCATGATGCAGCCAATCCCCGGCACAACCTGTGAACGCTGATACAGCTGGAGGAGACAGGGAAATAGATGTGAGGAAGTGCCCAGGCAAGCCATAGTTCCCCTTAAGATCACTCCAGAGGGAGAACAGAACAGACAAGTCCCAAGAAAAGGAATCCTCCGAGAGTGTCCCAAGTTGACTGCACTATCAAGAAGGTGTCCACCACAGTCTATAGGTAAAAGATTGCCATGGTAGGAAGTTGCATTGACCTATTCCGAGACCTTGGTCCTGAGTGTCCAAGCTGGAACCAGGTCTGGGTATATTTGTGAGTGATTTGGAACTGGCCAGAAGCCACTTTAATGAAACTGTTCGCTGTGATTTGGAAAGCGACTTCACTGACACAGTAATAAGCCTATGATTACAGAAATAACATGTTTTGTTTTACCTGCAAAGCCCTGTGCAGCTGTTTGTTGAGGGTCTAGGGCTGGTCAGAAAGGGAAGGGAAATGGGGCTTGATATACCACCTTTCTGTGGTATTTTGCAACTACATTCAAAGCGGTTTACATATATACAGGTACTTATTTTGTGCCTGGGGCAATGGAGGGTTAAGTGACTTGCCCACAGTCACAAGGAGCTGCAGTGGGAATCGAACTCAGTTCCCCAGGATCAAAATCTAGGCTACGAGTTCACTACATCTTTAATGGAAATCTCAGAGGGATTCAGAGCATAGCCATCTCCCCTCTGCCCTGGAATCTCCTTAGACAGGTTGGGGGTACAATTAAACATACAGTACATCAAGGCCTTTTTGGGGTCTCTCTCCATCTCAACCTCTGTTCAGACCCTGTGATACAATGTCTTACAGGGAATTACTTAACCTTCCACTACCTGATAGGAATAAGCAGAACCTGAAATAGCATCTCAGCACTGATAAATACCTGGTTCTGCTGCCCACTTGTGAGATTCTGCTGATAGTGCAAGATCACAATATTGTGTGGTACTAGTGATGGAGATGCTGGGGTGGTAGGGAAGGCTTGTTGTTAACTGTATAGTTGAGCTGTAGGAGAGGATACTCATGGTTTGGAGATGAGGATGCTAGTGATGAAGACACTGGAGATCAGATGTTGACACCATGATACTGTTGGTCCTGGTTGAGTGTATGTGTTAGTGTTACTGGGGATGGAGATATTGGTGACACTGATGGTGTTCATGAATGTGTTGCTAATGGTGCCGGGAGTTGAAGTCTGGTGATGGTTAAGGTGTTGGTCATGGTTGTCTGATCTGCTGCCGATGGTGGTAGTGACAGTAAGATTAGGGGAGGGGTGAAAGGGAGAAGAGAGAAGGCAAGTAGAGAGAAGGGTGGTCTGATCTTTCTTCTGCCATCGCATACTCTGTTTCTATAATTCACCTGCAGTAATGTTCTTTGACTCTCGATGTGTGCCCTGGTTCTGAAGACACTGTGAGCTGTCAAGGTCGGACGTGTTTATGGAAGGTCCTTCTCCATTACATCCAGTGGGATGGTACCAGAAACCTTAGAAAGAGGGAGAAACAGGTCACATTGATGACAATATCAAGATGTCTTATCTATGACACTAGAACAGAGCAGTGAAGTAGGCCACAGATGGAACAACGAAGCCACACATTAGACTTTATCAAAGGATCCAACATGGCCCATATTTTGACAGAAGCTTGCATCAGGGATCTAAACCATGATGCAGTGCATTAAAGCCAAGTTACCCAATGCATGAAGCCCAGTGCACTGTCTACACCAGCCCCTCATTGCCCTGGCTCTGATGGTTATATGTAACTCTACTTTTCCCCAAGTCACCTCTGAGAAAGAACACAATCTGCTGCTTACCCCGGAGACTCAGAGCGATCACAGCTCCAAGCAGCAGAAGATGCCCAGCACCTCCGATGCCCAAAGCTATTCTGTGCCAATGCGGGCACCTCTGTGCAGCTGTAGAGAGATCAGAAACAAAAAACATCAGTGATACAGTGTCTGGAGCTGAGACATTGTTGAACGCTCCCTGCTTCTTCCAAGAGAAGGTCCTCCATCTCCCCTCTCCCTCTCTCTGGGCCCTTTTACTAAGCTGTGTAAGCGTCTTCATGCAACCAACGCATGCCAAAATGGAGTTACTACTACTACTATTTATCACTTCTATAGCACTACAAGGCATACGCAGCGCTGTACACCATACATGAAAAGACAGTCCCTGTTCAAAGAGCTCACAATCTAAATAGGACAGGCAAACAGACAGAACAACTAAGAGGTAAGGGAATTAAAGAGGTGGGGTTAGAAGGGTACAGGGCAAGTGAGTAGTGGTTAGGAGTCAAAAGCAGAGTTAAAGAGGTAGGCTTTTAGCCTGGATTTGAAAACGGCCAAAGATGGGGCTAGACGTACAGGCTCGGGAAGTCTATTCCAGGCGTGAGGTGCAGCGAGATAAAAGGAACGGAGTCTGGAATTAGCAGTAGAGGAGAAGGGGACAGACAAGAGAGATTTATCTACAGAACAGAGTACCCGAGGGGGGGAGTAGGGAGAGACAAGAGTGGAGAGGTACTGGGGAGCGGTAGAGTGAATGCACTTATAGGTCAGTAAGGTCTTGTGGTAATTTCATTTTGGAATGCGTCAAGTGGCATATGACGCCTGTAAGTCATTACCGTTCAGTTACCATGTGAGACCATACCGCTAGGTCAACGGCTTGCGGTAAGGTCTCAGACCCAAAATGGACGTGCGGCAATTTTCATTTTGCCGCATGTCCATTTTCAGCAAAAATTTTAAAAAGGCATTTTTTTGCAGGCGCGTTGAAAATGATTCTACATGTGTGCAAAACACAAGTCTACACTACCTCAGGCCATTTTTCTGCTCACCTTAGTAAAAAGACCCCTCTCTCAGATTCCGGAAACCTTACAGGCAGGAATGTCTGCACATATGTTACCGAAGTAATAAAGAAGTGCTGATAGCTGGGGGGGGGGGGGTTCTGTTCTCTTTTTAAATTTCTTCTGTTAATTTTATTGCCTGTACACAACATGGACTCATTCTCTGGATAAGTGGTTTACAAGTGTGAATAAATAAATAAATAAATACACCAGAAAATAAAAAAAATACAGTATACTAAAAATAACTGAAATCAAATTACAAAGTGCAGGAGAGAAATCCCATAGTCAATTCCCAGGTTCTGGCGCTGGTCCAAATTTCTCTTTCAGCTTACATTTCTGACTCTTTAACCTTCAGCTAATTTTCACGAGAAACCAGACTGATGTTTTCTTTTTGGAAAAAAAAATACGGTGGACACCCTGGATGGTATGAATAACATGAGGAGGGATCTAGTGAAGTTTGAAGAATGGTAAAGAATTTGGTTTTGGGCTCCAAAAACCTGATACAGTTTAGAGGGTGAAGTACTTCAGTGCACGAAAGAACAGCAGGACTAGGGGTTGATCATGTCTGACGATCTTAAGGTGGACAAACAGAACACTCCCTTGGAGAAATCTCTTCATAAAAGCAGTTAATAAATCCCAATAAATAAATAAAAGTCAACAGCAAAAGCCAGAAGGAAAAGTCCATAGACCGTTATTAAATGGACTTAGTGGATTTTCCCCATTTCTGGGATAAGCAGTATAAAATGTTTTGTACTTTTTTGGGATCTTGCCAGGTATTTGTGACCTGGATTGGCCACTGTTGGAAACAGGATGCTGGGCTTGATGGACCTTTGGTCTTTCCCAGTGTGGCAATACTTATGTACTTATGTACATAGGGAGAGGAATGACCAATAGGAAAAAGGAAGTGATGATGCCCCTGTGAGAATATTGTGTATAATTCTGGAGACCACACCTACAGGATGGAGTCGGTCCAGAAGGCGGCTACAAAAATGGTCAGTGGTCTTCGTCATAAAGCTTGTAAGGACAGACTAAAGAAGAAAGGCGGGAGAGGGGAGATATGATAAGAGATGTTTAAATACCTTTCTGGCATAAATGCACAGGAGACGAGTCTCTTTCAATTGAAAGGAAGCTCTGGAATGAGGGGGTAAAGGATGACGGTGAAAGGGGATAGACTCAGAAGTAACCTGAGGAAATTCTACTTTACGGAAAGCGTAATGTATTTGTGGAACGGCCTCCCATTGGAGGTGGTGGAGACAAGGACAATATATGAATTCAAGAAAGCTTGGGACAAGCACAGGTAGGGATTGTAGAGTTGAATAGTTGGTACATAAGTAATGCCACACTGGGAAAAGACCAAGGGTCCATCGAGCCCAGCATCCTGTCCACGACAGCGGCCAATCCAGGCCAAGGGCACCTGGCAAAGCTTCCCAAACGTACAAACATTCTATTCATGTTATTCCTGGAATTGTGGATTTTTCCCAAGTCCATTTAGTAGTGGTTTATGGACTTGTCCTTTACGAAACCGTCTAACCCCTTTTTAAACTCTGCTAAGCTAACCGCCTTCATCACATTCTCCAGCAATGAATTCCAGAGTTTAATTACACGTTGGGTGAAGAAACTTTTCTCCGATTTGTTTTAAATTTACTACACTGTAGTTTCATCGCATGCCCCCTAGTCCTAGTATTTTTGGAAAGCGTGAATATACGCTTCACATCCACCTGTTCCACTCCACTCATTATTTTATATACCTCTATCATGTCTCCCCTCAGCCATCTCTTCTCCAAGCTGAAAAGCCCTAGCCTCCTTAGTCTTTCTTCATAGGGAAGTCGTCCCATCCCTGCTATCATTTTAGTCACCCTTCGCTGCACCTTTTCCAATTCCACTATATCTTTCTTGAGATGCGGCGACCAGAATTGAACACAATACTCAAGGTGCGGTCGCACTATGGAGTGATATAACGGCATTATAGCATCCTCACACCTGTTTTCCATACCTTTCCTAATAATACCCAACATTCTATTTGCTTTCCTAGCCGCAGCAGCACACTGAGCAGAAGGTTTCAGTGTATTATCGACAACGACACCCAGATCCCTTTCTTGGTCCGTAACTCCTAACGTGGAACCTTGCATGACGTAGCTATAATTCGGGTTCTTTTTTCCCACATGCATCACCTTGCACTTGCTCACATTAAACATCATCTGCCATTTAGATGCCCAGTTTCCCAGTCTCGTAAGGTCCTTCTGTAATTTTTCACAATCCTGTCGCGAGTTAACGACTTTGAATAACTTTGTGTCATCAGCAAATTTAATTACCTCGCTAGTTACTCCCATCTCTAAATCATTTATAAATATATTAAAAAGCAGCGGTCCTAGTACAGACCCCTGAGGAACCCCACTAACTACCCTTCTCCATTGTGAATACTGCCCATTTAACCCCACTCTCTGTTTCCTATCCTTCAACCAGTTTTTAATCCACAATATGACATTTCCTCCTATCCCATGACCCTCCAATTTCCTCTGTAGCCTTTCATGAGGTACCTTGTCAAACGCCTTTTGAAAATCCAGATACACAATATCAACTGTCTCCCCTTTGTCCACATGTTTGTTTACTCCTTCAAAGAATTGAAGTAAATTGGTCAGGCAAGATTTCCCCCCACAAAAGCCATGCTGACTTGGTCTCAGTAATCCATGTCCTCGGATGTGCTCTGTAATTTTGTTTTTAATAATAGCCTCTACCATTTTCCCCAGCACCGACGTCAGACTCACAGGTCTATAATTTCCCGGATCTCCCCTGGAACCTTTTTTAAAAATCAGCGTTACATTGGCCACCCTCCAATGGGCAGACTGGATTGGCCATATGGTCTTTATCTGTCTTCATTTTCTCTGTTTCTCTAAATAGGCTGAAAGTACAAATATCCCTGATGACATTGGACAGGATGCTGGGCTCGATGGACCCTTGGTCTTTTCCCAGTGTGGTATTACTTATGTTTCTTATGTACTGTTTGGGCAACTGGGAACGGAGGTGCAAAACAGCATGCATTTACTTGACAAACAAATATTACGTTCATATTTGTCTCTCCCCTCCACCCCCTCCCTCCAACCCAAACATGCCTCTGGAAACTCAGTTGACAAGCTACATTTAGCCAATTCTACCCAGGTCAATTTCCAGATCCAGTGATCTTGGCACTTAGCAAAGGGTTAATATTGAAAAAAGATCTGATAGGCATCATATATAGAGACTGGGATGTACCTACTGCTTGGTAATTTAGATACAATTTGAATCACTTATCCTCCATGCCAGACCAGTCCAGGTCAGTGGTTTTGTCCCCTTTCTAAAATATGGAGGCAGAGAAATACTTGTCTGGACTGGTCTGGCAGGATGAATGGAGAGAAAAAATTAAGAGGTAAGTTTAAATTTCACTTTAGTGTTGGAGATTGTTTTAGTCTTTTCTAGAAAATTATCCTTTTTAGCTTTTCCTCTTCCCATTTCTATGTCTCATGGATTACCAAAATCTCTTTCCCTGTCTCTGTTTCTGTTTTTCTTCTCTCTCTCCCCCCATTTGTTTTTTTCCCTTCGTCTCCGTGTAAAATTGCTCTGTCTTGTTTCCTTAGTTTATCTCAAATCATTCACTATCTGTTCCTCTCACCTCTTACTCTATCTATCTCTGGTTATGTTGGCCTTCCTCCCTTTTGTGTCTTATGTACCTTTTTTTCTTGTCTGTATGTCTGTCTGCCTCCGTCCATCTGTCTTTCCCCTCTCTACCCTATTCTCTCTCCTCTCTCACTAACACATTGTCATATTAAACATGAATCAGTAAACAGCCCCTTAAAATGACTCAGTGTCTCCATTCCCATCCTCACAGTCCACCACATATGCACAGCAGAGGAAGAGAGATTAAGGCAAGTACTATCAGGCCATACCGCACCTTCCATCATGCCTTGTGACATCCCAGGATGGGGTCTCTTCTTTACGTCAAAGTTCAGTGTCGTGTAGTAATTCTCGCTCTGCATCCTCGCTCAACCACTGACTTCCAAACCGTAGAATTTGCCCAGTACAGATGACAGAAAATTAAGAGAAGGGAGAATGAGTTCCATCTGCCACCACGCAGGATGTGATAGTTTCTAAGAGATATTTGCAAAGCTGACCATTTCCCCCACCCCCACCTCAGCCAAGAGGAAGCTCAGGTGTGGTTTATAATTGGTCTTGCTTTTTTCAGTTAATAGGACTTTGATTTCTTCTACTCTGTATCTGTGGATCAGAAGGGTAAAGGAGTCATAATGGTTGTGGTAATGTGCTTTTACAGAGAGGAACAGGGCAGGGGGACTTTATCTAGGGAGCTGAAAGGGGGAACATCCATTCTGTGAGGGATTTGATGAGGAAGGGGAGAGTAAGGGACATGTGAGAGAGGGATAATGGTGGATTATGCTTTGGTGATGTGCCAATGCATAGGTGCAATCCTTGTGAGCTGAGTTTTTGTTAACAAGAGAATGTAATTTGCTTTGTTACACTTTTTGGCATTGGTTCACTTTAAATTTGAGGCTCATTTTCAAAGCACTTAGCCTTCCAAAGTTCCATAGAAACCTATGGAACTTTGAAAGGCTAAGTGCTTTGAAAATATGCCTCAAATATTTGTGTAACTTCAGCCATCTCTGAAACAATTAGATTTTCTGGACCTCTGATGGAGGCACATCACCAAAACATGGCTGTGATGGGTGTATGTTGGATTTCCATCTTGCGGTATGATCGTGATCAATACATTTTATTTCCCTGATGGATCTTTAGAGATGGTGTCATTTTGTTTGCTTCATTCTGGCCATCTCCGCTCCTTCTCTTTCCCATAAATGTTGTGAACCTCTAATGATTGTTTCAGCCTCCCCCAGGGACATCAGACAGTTTGCCTAGGACCACCACAATGTCTGCCTCAGCTTTTGTTGTAACCCTGGGCTCCCATAAGCCTAGATTTCCTGGATCTCCTGATGGAGGCAAATCACTGGGTCTTTTTTGGATTTCCATCTTGCAGTGAGATTGTGATCCATAAAGTTTGGTCCCTGATGAAGCTTTAGATGGTATCTTTTTGTGTCCTCCAATCTGGCCATCTTTTCTGTTTCATGTGTTGCTGCGGAGGTTTGTTCTCCAGTGTTTTTGTCTGTTATGGGTCAGGGCTCTTGAATTAGTCATCAGGGGTGAAATAAGGATGTTTTCTCCCTGTAAATGCTGTGAACCTCCACTGATTACTTGAACCTCCCCCAGGGACATCAGCCTAGAAAACCGTGATGTGCGTTCACATGTCCATCTCTATGCTTCATGTATAAGTTGAGTTATTTCTTTGCTGTGTAGGGTGGCCTGGTGGAGGCCTTTAAGACCATCATTTCTCTGTGATAACCTTTTTTTATTTCTTATAACCGCATATATCAACATAAAGTGTTCGTTCAAAGTGGTTTACATAAAATCACGTTCATAAAAATAAACAACATATCAACACACAATCAATATCTTAAAAACATAACAAATCAGGCACCTCTCAAACTCTTCATACGTCACTTATCCTGGGAAGAGCCATGTTTTTAATTTCTTTTCAAGCTGTTACATACATGTAGATTTATGCATGTGCACTGTTTATAGATATATTTCCTGCTGCTGTACATACATTTAACTGTTCTATAGGTAGACTGTCTGGAATGCTACTGATTGTTACTGCACAAGTTTTAATGAATGTTTCCAAGCATCTCGTATCTGATCCTTACTAACTTGATTCAGAACAGGTGGCCGAGTGGGTGAGGGTGTGGGCATCTTGGGGAGTTGGGACGAAAGTGGTACCAGGGATGAGTTTGGGGTAATGTGTGAAGAAGGAGTGTTAATGTGGGAGAATTGAGGGATGTGATGGGAAAAGGTGTCAAGGCACGAATGAATTATGGGGTGGGAAGAGCTGTCAGATGGGTGGTATTTCAGGGATGGATGTAAAAGGATGTATGGTGAGGGTTGGAAAGGGTTGTCAGTGTGTATGTGTTTGGGGTGGAGTGGGAGGGGATGTCAGGCATCAGTGTGTGTTTTGGGGTGGGATGTCAGTGTGTGTGTGTGTGTTTGGAGGTGAGATGGGAAGGGGTGTGTCAGTGTGTATGTGTGTTGGCAGTTACAGTATGTGTGTTACAGTTACTACTGTAAGGAAACTTGCAACATTGTCACACTGCTATCACCAGAGGTACCCTTATAAAGGTTGGGGTACCCTTCTTGGCCCTCATATCACTGCTTCCCTTCACTCAGTCTCAACCTGACCCTATCCCTGCCTCTTCCCTGTTCCTGCCATCCAATCCCCACGACCCCCCTCCTTTCTCCATCTTATTCTCTCTCATCAGGGGACTCTCAATTAAATCACATAGAAATACTTTTAAAACAAATAGGAAGAAATATATTTTTCACTTAACTAATAGTTAAGCTCTGGAACTCGCTGCTGGTGGATGTGGTAATGGTGGTTAGCATACCTGGGTTTAAAAAAGGTTTGGATAAGTTCCTGGAGGAAAAGTCCATAGTCTGCTCTTGAGATAGACATGAGGAAGCCACTGCTTGCCCCGTGATTCATAGTATGGAGTGTTGCTACTAACTGGGTTTCTGTCAGGTACTTGTGACCAGGATTGGCCACTGTTGGAAACAGGATACTGGGCTTCTAGACCGTCGATCTGCCCCCGTATGGCTGTTCTTATGTTCTTCTCTTATCATCCGGTATCTTGCCTTACTTCTCTCTTCTTTTTTTCCATCTATTTTGTATCGCTCTTGCTTGTTTCCCTCTCTAACTCTTCATGTCTCTGCCACTCTGTGCAGTCTGTCCCTCCATATCTAGTTCATTCTCCCCCCTGCCCTTTCCTTCTTCTGCCCCTTCGGTCATTTTCCCCCACCCTTTTGTGCTTTCCAGTTATTGAAAACATTCAGAGGAACACATTTTCTGGTCCACTGTATTAAAAAAAGTGGCCTAGGTAAATGAAACCAGCCCTCCTCCCCCTCCCCCCCTTCCTGACTCCCACTGTCTTCCGCCCTTATCTCTCACCATCAGCATCAAACAGCTTTACTAAATGATTGACCAGGGACCTCATCACAAGCTGGTCAAACGTCCTTCCGGTTTCCATGAAACTCTGTCACAACACACGTACACTCACATATGGGTATTTTTAGAATCACAGATACAGAAATATTAATTCTGCTGTTAAACACATTTCGACTAGAAGAGGGAAAGACATAACCAATAATCCTCAGAATCCTGAACTTGTTTGATGCAAAAGCTTCAGCATGTCAAGGGAAGTCATCTATCAGAGACCTTTGGCTTATCCCAAAAATTGCTTTGTTTTATTACAAAAAAATAGAATCAATGAAACACTAAATAGGAAATTAAAAAATGATGTATCTATCAGAACTTCATGAAGTAGAAAAGCCAAGCAAGACAAAAAACCCTTCCCTTGACATGTTGACGCTGAGGATTTTTGGCTATGTCATTCCCTCTGTTTTTGGTTGAAATTTGTAACACCATGTTTGTTTAATTTGGTTAACAACAGTATTAGTTTTTTGTATTTGTGGTATTTTGTCTGTTGTTCCCTGTTTTTGATTTGACCTGTGATTATATTTTAAGAATCACTCATGCTGGTCAACAACACTGTGAGAGCTGCTCTTATGAGGGGGGAGGGCGGAGGTGGGAAGGTGAGGGGCAAAAGAGTTACTCCACTAAATAAAAGTACAATTTCAGTGATTAAATTATGTGGAAATAAACAAACATCAACAAACAAGTTGTGAATATTTTTATTGGACCTGATGAGGCGAGGATTACTCGAGAAAGCTTGGCAAAGAAATGCATCAGTGACTGCTCGATCCTACCTTAATCTACATTAGCCCAGCTGCAAGTCTGTAAAATATAAACTGCTCTTTTCATCTTCTTTCTCCTACGTTAAGCCCAAAATCTTGGAACGTTCTACCTAGGCATCTAAAAGTGAATGACGACCACCAGATAGTCAAGAAATCCTTTAAAACATTTTTATTTGACAAAGCTTATCACCCACTTAATGCTAAGCCTTCATCTTCCTCATGTTGACTATAGACGTTTAGCCGCCGACTACTTCCACCTAGTAATGCATCCTTGTATTATCCTCTTGTTCTTTCCAGACCTTCTGGCTTTTGTGTCACTACCCTCCATGTATTGTAATCTTTTGTAATTTTGTAAGCCACATTGTGCTCGCTATAGTGGGAAAATGTGGGGTATAAATGTACAATAAATAAATAAATACATTGTTAGTCCAATAAAAAGGAATCGCCGTCCTTCAGCTTGTTGGTTGAGCCTTATTTCCACATATATAACGTCAACCATAATTCTTTGCAGTAGAAATAGGAACAAAGAGTCACGGTTCAGGAAAGATGAGCCTCTTGGGCTGCATCCGAGTTGGCATTACCTGGTCAACCTGAAGGTTAATCAGGCCCTGACTGGTGGCAAGCAAGGCACAGGACGAGGCACAGTAGGCAACCAGAGTCTCGACTAACAGGAACAGAAGACAAGGCTGGAACTGGAAAGCAGGATTGGACCTGGTAGACAAAGCTAGAGCAACGCAGGAAGCAGGGCAGGAGTGGGACTGGAGACAAGGTGAGGTAAGGTTGGAGCCAACAAGACCAAACAGAGGCAGGGCTAGAGACAAGACAGGAACAGGCTGAGGCAAGTCTGGAGACAAGGCAGGGCTGGAGTGCAACACACATGCTAGACACCACTAGGAGACCTGTGTTGCTAAGACAAAGCATGAAGGTGCCATGGTTCCTTATAAGGGCCCTCACTACTGATGTCACGATCTCTGGTGCCCCAGAACGAGGCTTGGAACACAATGAAAGAAACAGTAGGAGCACCAGAATGAGGCTAGAATACTGGAACATCAGAGTGAGACTTGGATAATCTCTGGAATGAGGCTTGGAGCATAGTCAAACAGGAAAACCATCAGCAAAGGTATCAGTACAGGAGGGATACAGTGCCAGGGGGAGACAGTTTGGAGAAGCTGTGGAGCCTGACCAGCAGAAGGAAAGATGAGTTAGAACACGGGTACACAGCCACAGTTGTGCCGTGAAGAAGCTGAGAACTGTAAGTCCTGTCCACTTGACTCAATTTAATTCCTGGTGCAGGGCCACAGACTCCCTGGTAATCCTTGATTTTCCCTTCACTGTTTTGCTGCTGAGGATCCTCTGTGTCCATCCCAAGCTTTCTTGAATTCTTTCACCATTTTAGCCTTCATTGAATCTCCTAAGAGGCTCCCCCATGTGTTCACCTCCCTTTCCATGAAGAAATATTGTCTTTTAGATTCCATTCCACTAGAGAATGCTTCTTATGGAGCATTTATATCTTTGAGGTGTTTGAATGTCCCTATCCTATTCTGTTTCTTGTTTCACAGGATTCATTCAATGGTCTCTGAGAGAAAGAAAGACATGAGCTTGATTTCTGAAGGACGGAGAGAGGAGGAACCAGTGTATCAGTATCCCAGCCATCCCTTCCTCTGCCTAGAGTTGACCAAAGTGGAGCATTGAAGGTAATTTATTAATCCCAGTCACTCCAGGACTTGACCACTATGTAGGTCATCAAAGGTCCTCAAGGCCAGGCTGACTCAGCCCTTGTTTAGCCTCTGTTGTATTGATGTTTGATCCTTATTTCCTTAGAGGAGCTACAAGTTTATAAATGAACTGGAGTAAATTCAGGTCTAACTCAGCTTGTTTCTGATACCATTTATTTATTTATTGCACTTGTATCCCACATTTTCCCACCTATTTGCAGGCTCAATGTGGCTTACAAAGACCTGTTATGGCATCGCCATTCCAGGGTAAAAGATACAGTTGGTGTTACAAAGAGATCAAGGATAGCAGAGAAGAACTAAGCAGACAGTTATAGAAGGCGGCATTCAGAGTGGGGGTGGAGTGGTGAAGTGTTATACTTAAGCTATGGATTGTCGTGGTAGGCCTTGTTGAAGAGAGAGGTTTTCAGAGATTTACGAAAGTCCGTGATTTCGTTAATTGTTTTAAAATTTATTGGTAGTGCGTTCCACAACTGTGTGCTCATGTAGAAAAAGCTGGTAGCATGTGTTAGTTTGTATTTTAATCCTTTGCAGCTGGGGAAGTGTAGATATGTGTGGGCAGATCTTTTAGTATTTCTGGGAGGTAGGTCAACTAGATCTAGCATGTAGGTCGGGGCATCTCCGTAGATGATTTTATGAACAATCGTGCAGATCTTGAATATGGTTCTTTCTTTAAGTGGGAGCCAGTGTAGTTTCTCTCTTAAGGGTTTTGCACTTTCATATTTTGTTTTTCCAAAAATGAGTCTGGCTGCGGTATTCTGGGCTGTTTGAAGTTTCTTGATGTTTTGTTCTTTGCAGCCAGCGTAGAGTGCGTTGCAATAGTCCAGGTGGCTTAATACCATTGACTGTACCAGGTTGTGAAAGATGGATCTTGGGAAAGGTTTTACTCTTTTAAGTTTCCACATGGAGTGGAACATCTTCTTAGTTGTATCCTTCATGTGGTTATCGAGTGTGAAATTTAGATCAAGGGTGACTCCAAGAATTTTCAGTGTATTTGAGACGGGAAGGGAAACGTTCGGTATGGTTATGGTAGTGAATTTATTTGTATTATGTTGTGAGGTGAGTATAAGGCATTGTGTTTTTTCTGCGTTACGTTTTAGCTGAAATGCATCTGCCCAGGAGTGCATTATTTGGAAGCTTGGTTGATCTCGTTGGAGATTTCCTTTGGATCATGTTTAAACGGGATGTATATCGTGACATCATCTGCATATATGTATGGGTTGAGGTTTTGGTTGGCTAGTAGCTTGGCTAAGGGTTAGGGTGGTGGACTTTGGTCCTGGGGAACTGAGGAACTGAGTTTGATTCCCGGCACAGGCAGCTCCTTGTGACTCTGGGCAAGTCACTTAACCCTCCATTGCCCGCTGCATTGAGCCTGCCATGAGTGGGAAAGTGCGGGGTACAAATGTAACAAAAATAAAAAAATAAATAGATTAGGTTGAAAAGGGTTGGCGAGAGGGGGATCCTTGGGGAACTCTGCATTCAGGTGTCCATGGGGCTGATATAGCCTCGTTGGTTGTTACTTGGTTTGATCTTGAGGTCAGGAATCCTCTGAACCAGTTAAGAATGTTACCTCCAATTCCAAAGTATTCTAGGATATGTAGTAATATTCCATGGTTGACCATAGCCACATTGAGCCTGCTATGAGTGGGAAAGCGCGGGGTACAAATGTAACTAAAATAAAAAAATATCGAAGGCACTGGACATGTTGACTTGTAAAAGAAGTATGTTGTTGTCAGTTGCGATTGCTTGTTTAAATTTGATAATTAAGGTCACTAGTACTGTTTTAGTGCTGTGGTTCGGCCGAAATCCTGATTGAGATTCGTGAAGAATTGAGTATTTATTTAGGTAATTAGTGAGCTGTTTCGTCACTACACCCTCTATAAGTTTGGTTATCAGCGGGATAGATGCTACTGGACGGTAATTGGTTAAGTCATTTGTACTTTTCTTTACGTCTTTGGGTAGGGGGGTGAGTAAAATGTTTCCTTTATCCTTTGGGAAGAGACCATTTTGTAGCATGTAGTTCAGGTGGTTTGTGAGGTCTGTTGTGAATTGTTGAGGGCTGGATCTTATAAGGCTACTAGGGCAGATGTCTAGTTTGCATTGCAACTTGGTGTATCTTTTCAGCGATTGGGAGATATTATTGATCGAGATTGCATCAAAGTTGGTCCATGATCGGTCTGCTGGATGTTCCCCAGGTATTGGATCTAGACACTCAAGGAGGTTTACATAGTCAGTTGTGTTGTTAGGTATCATGAGTCGTAGCTTTATAATTTTCTCCTTGAAGTAGTTCGCAAGATTGTTTGCTGATGGGATGTCTATGTTGTTAGAAGTAACTGGGGTGGTATTTAGAAGTTTGTTTACGAGTCGGAAGAGTTTATGTGTATCTTTGTAGTCTGGTCCGATTTTAGTTTTATAATATGATCTTTTGGCTTGTCTGATGGTGTATTTGTATTTTCTTTGTAGTTGTTTCCAGTCGTTGAGTGCGGAATTGTCTTTTTTCTTATTCCATGCTCGTTCTAATCTTCTGACTTTTGTTTTTAATTCTTTCAGTTCTTCATTAAACCATGGTATTGAGTTCTTTCTGTGTGAGGTTCTGGTTTGAAGTGGTGCTATGTTGTCTAATATGATTCTTTATCTGTTGTCCCATTCAAGGAGAAATTGGGGTGAGTCTGTTGGTGCTGTCCATTCGTTGTTATAGAATTGTTGCCAAAATGCTAATGTTACCTACATAATACAGTACTATAATGATGGCCAAAGTAAGCAGCTCAACATCACCATTCTTGTCATGGATTTAAGCACCTCCAACCCACCACTAATGCCCCTAAACTAGGCTAAGTCCATCATCACTACAGTCACCAATCTCAGGTTCTTCCATCATCCACCAGGCCTAACTTCCTCCATCAGTTCTAATCTCAAACCCAGTTCCTCTCCCCTTCCCCCAACTGATCACTATGGCCACCAGTCCCAGCAGGTCCCTAAGAATGAAAAGATTTTTAAGATACCTATTGCCTGATAGTATTTAACCTGTTCATTGCTAACCAGATTATCTTAAAACACTTCAGAATGAACCCACAAAAATGCATGAAAGCAGAACTGGCGGGAGAGACAGCAACGAATGATGTGGAGGAAGTGTATGACAGCATCAAGAAACCAGAAGCGAGTTATGACATTACACAAGGTATTATTAGGAAAGGAATGGAAAACAAAACTGAGGATGTTATAATGCCTTTGTATCGCTCCATGGTGCGACTGCAACTCAAATATTGTGTTCAATTCTGGTCGCTACATCTCAAAAAAGATATAGTGGAATTAGAAAAGGTGCAGAGAAGGGCGACGAAAATGGATGGGACGACTTCCCTTTGAGGAAAGGCTAAAGCGGCTGGGGCTCTTCAGTTTGGAGAAAAGATGGCTGAGGGGAGATATGATAGAGGTCTATAAAATAATGAGTGGAGTGGAACGGGTAGACGTGAATCATTTGTTTACTCTTTCCAAAAATACTAGGACTAGGGGGTATGGAATGAAGCTGTAAAGTAGTAAATTTAAAATGAATCAGAGAAAATTTGTCTTCACTCAACGTGTAATTAAACTCTGGAATTTGTTGCCAGAGAACGTGGTAAAGGCAGTTAGCTTAGCGGGGTTTTAAAAAGGTTTAGATGGCTTCCTAAAGGAAAAGTCCATAGACCATTATTAAATTGACTTGGGAAAATCCACTGCTTATTTCTGGGATAAGCAGCATAAAATGTATTGAGCTTTTCTGGGATCTTGAAAGGTGTTTGTGACCTGAATTGGCCACTGTTGGAAACAGCATGCTGGGCTTGATGGACCTTTGGTCTGTCCCTGTGTGGCAATACTTATGTACTTAAGTTCTGCTCCATGGAAAATTATACATCAGCTATGTTTTTAGAAAGGGGGATGTGAACTGCTACACAGAGAAAGCAAAAACGTAAAGAGATAGTGAGGAAAAAGAAACTTGTATCAGTATTTACTCTCTAGAGTTATTACAATGAAATTCATCTGTATAATACCAGGCCTGGCACCTCTAGGAGTGTGTGTGAGAAGAAATCCGCCGAAAGATAGAGAACTCAAAACACCCCATGGTAAACAATAGTACAACAAAAAAAAGTGGGAGGGCGACCAAGGATGCCAAAGACTGTAAGATGTGACCAAGGATGCCAAAGACTGGAAGATGTGACCAAGGATGCCAAAGATTAGAAGATGTATATTGGTAAAGAAGTCTTCATACTTGAATAAACTTCTTTACCGACATACATCTTCCAGTCTTTGGCATCCTTGGTCGCCCGCCCACTTTTTTTTTGTTGTTGTACATCTAGGAGTGGTCAGGTCTTGGGGATGGACACAGGGGTACAGACCCTATGACCTCTAGGACTGAAAGGTTCAGGGGATGGACACAGGGATACAGAACCTGTCACCTCTAGGACTGGAGGGATCAGGGGATGGACACAGGGATTCAGAGCATATTACCTCTAGGACTGGTGGGTTCAGGGGATGGACACAGGGATACAGAACCTGTCACCTCTAGGACTGGTGGGTTCAGGGGGTAAACAGCCTGAAGAGATCAGGGGACACAGGGATACAGAACCTGTAACCTCTAGGACTGGAGGACTCAGAAGATGGACACTGGGATACAGAGTCTGTCACCTGTAGGACTGGAGGGTTCAGGGGATGGACACAGGGATACAAAGTCTGTCACCTCTAGGACTGGAGGGCTCAGGGGATGGACACAGGGATACAGAGCCTGTCACCTCTAAGACTGGAGGGCTCAGGGGATGGACACAGGGATTCAGAGCATATTACGTCTAGGACTGGAGGGCACAGGGGATGGACACAGGGATACAGAGCATATTACCTCTAGGACTGGTGGGTTCAGGGGATGGACACAGGGATACAGAACCTGTCACCTCTAGGACTGGTGGGTTCAGGGGGTAAACAGCCTGAAGAGATCAGGGGACACAGGGATACAGAACCTGTAACCTCTAGGACTGGAGGACTCAGAAGATGGACACTGGGATACAGAGTCTGTCACCTGTAGGACTGGAGGGTTCAGGGGATGGACACGGGGATACAAAGTCTGTCACCTCTAAGACTGGAGGGCTCAGGGGATGGACACAGGGATACAGAGCCTGTCACCTCTAGGACTGGAGGGCACAGGGGATGGACACAGGGATACAGAGCCTGTCATCTTTAAGACTGGAGGGTTCAGGGGATGGACACAGGGATACAGAGCCTGTCACCTCTAGGACTGGAGAGTTCAGGGGATGGACACAGGGATTCAGAGCCTGTCACCTCTAGGACTGGAGGGTTCAGGGGAGGGATACAGAGCCTGTCACTTCTAGGACTGGAGGGTTCAGGGGATGGACACAGGGATACAGAGCCTGTCACCTCTAGGACTGGAGGATTCAGGGGATGGACACAGGGATTCAGAGCCTGTCACCTCTAGGACTGGAGGGCTTAGGGGATGGACACAGGGATACAGAGCCTGTCACCTCTAGGACTGGAGAGTTCAGGGGATGGACACAGGGATTCAGAGCCTGTCACCTCTAGGACTGGAGTGTTCAGGGGATGGACACAGGGATTCAGAGCCTGTCACCTCTAGGACTGGAGGGTTCAGGGGAGGGATACAGAGCCTGTCACTTCTAGGACTGGAGGACTCAGGGGATGAACACAGGGATACAGAGCCTGTCACCTCTAGGACTGGAGGGTTCAGGGGATGGACACAGGGATACAGAGCCTGTCACCTCTAGAACTGGAGGGTTCAGGGGATGGACACAGGGATACAGAGCCTGTCACCTCTAGGACTGGAGGGCACAGGGGATGGACACAGGGATACAGAGCCTGTCACCTCTAAGACTGGAGGGCTCAGGGGATGGACACAGGGATTCAGAGCATATTACGTCTAGGACTGCTGGGTTCAGGGGATGGACACAGGGGTAAACAGCCTGAAGAGATCAGGGGACACAGGGATACAGAACCTGTAACCTCTAGGACTGGAGGACTCAGAAGATGGACACTGGGATACAGAGTCTGTCACCTGTAGGACTGGAGGGTTCAGGGAATGGACACAGGGATAAAAGTCTGTCACCTCTAGGACTGGAGGGCTCTGGGGATGGATACAGGGATACAGAGCCTGTCACCTCTAGGACTGGAGGGCACAGGGGATGGACATAGGGATACAGAGCCTGTCATCTCTAAGACTGGAGGGTTCAGGGGATGGACACAGGGATTCAGAGCCTGTCACCTCTAGGACTGGAGGGTTCAGGGGAGGGATACAGAGCCTGTCACTTCTAGGACTGGAGGGCTCAGGGGATGGACACAGGGATACAGAGCCTGTCACCTCTAGAACTGGAGGGTTCAGGGGATGGACACAGGGATACAGAGCCTGTCACCTCTAGGACTGGAGGGCACAGGGGATGGACACAGGGATACAGAGCCTGTCATCTCTAAGACTGGAGGGTTCAGGGGATGGACACAGGGATACAGAGCCTGTCACCTCTAGGACTGGAGGGCACAGGGGATGGACACAGGGATACAGAGCCTGTCACCTCTAGGACTGGAGGGCACAGGGGATGGACACAGGGATACAGAGCCTGTCACCTCTAGGACTGGAGGGCACAGGGGATGGACACAGGGATACAGAGCCTCTCATCTCTAAGACTGGAGGGTTCAGGGGATGGACACAGGGATACAGAGCCTGTCAAATCTAGGACTGGAGGGTTCAGGGAATGGACACAGGGATACAGAGCCTGTCATCTCTAGGACTGGAGGGTTCAGGGGATGGACACAGGGATTCAGAGCCTGTAACCTCTAGGACTGGGGGTTCAGGGGATGGACACAGGGATTCAGAGCCTGTTGCATCTAGGACTGGAGGGTTCAGGGGATGGACACAGGGATACAGAGCCTGTCACCTCTAGGACTGGAGGGTTCAGGGGATGGACACAGGGATACAGAGCCTGTCACCTCTAGGACTGGAGGGTTCAGGGGATGGACACAGGGATACAAAGTCTGTCACCTCTAGGACTGGAGGGCTCAGGGGATGGACACAGGGATTCAGAGCATATTACGTCTAGGACTGGTGGGTTCAGGGGATGGACACAGGGGTAAACAGCCTGAAGAGATCAGGGGACACAGGGATACAGAACCTGTAACCTCTAGGACTGGAGGACTCAGAAGATGGACACTGGGATACAGAGTCTGTCACCTGTAGGACTGGAGGGTTCAGGGGATGGACACAGGGATACAAAGTCTGTCACCTCTAGGACTGGAGGGCTCAGGGGATGGACACAGGGATTCAGAGCCTGTCACCTCTAGGACTGGAGGGTTCAGGGGATGGACACAGGAATAGAGAGCCTGCCACCTCTAGGATTAAATATCAGTGCACTGCATGTGTTATACGTTTAATATACAGTACTGGTAACTGGGCTTCATAAAGAGCTTTATAAAACGCACTTCCGCCATGGGAAGGACTGACCAATCATGCCGGAGATTAGTGAGTCTGAAGGAAGCAGTGAAACAGATTTAGCACATCTGATGTCACAGACTTCCTTCTCTGGGGGAACATGAGCCAGCCTGACTCTGTTTATGTATCAGGAACAGAGTCTCTCCCTCCTGGCACTGAAGCGAAGCAGTCACCTGTGGTATCCAGGCAGGGCAGATGGCAGGAGAGGTGCTTTACGCTGATCTAAAGCTCCCTGGCTCATCATCTTCCTCCCACCCTCCACACCATGCAAGGGGGCAATGTAAGTGGTTTCCTCAACCTTCTCCTTTCCAAAATGTGATGTGTGACTCTTGTGTGATTTACAGACTGGAGATTAAGACTTATGACTTTCATTTGGGGTTTTTTAAATATATGTATTTTGTGTACTTGTGGTGGTCCTGGAAAAACTGGACTTTTGCACTGGAGCAAAGTTGATAATATATAGATTTTCAGACCAAGCACAAGTCCCTTCTTGATTCTAATCAACGACATTTCTTTCACCATGTATCCTATGATCCAGGTTTACCAAGTGGTATCTACAGACTGTGGATACAAGACAAGATATACCAAAAGGTTTTTACTAGTTTGTATCTCTTAGGTATGCATGCAGACAAAACAATTTTGGTTTCTTTTCAAGTTTCAGGGTTTTTCACTTTGCTTCGCAAATTCATTTTAATAATAATAATTATTATAATGATAATATATCAATGTGCACAAGTTGACTAAACCTTTGTTAATTCATAGGTTACCACACAGTTAACTGTGTACTACGGAATGCATATTCCTCTATAGTACTTGTGGGATAGGGGATAGGAGCCCACAGTTATAATAACATACTAGATGGCAGCAGATAAAGACCTGTACGGTCCATCCAGTCCGCACAGCGTAAGCATACTTAGTCTTGAGCTGCCCTTGCCATTTTCAGGGCGTAGACTGTAGAAGTCTGCCTGGCACTGGCTTAACTTTCAATTACTGGAGTTCCCATCAAAGCCCGCTCCAGCCCAATCAGATCTATCTATCCATAATCAGGAAAGACACTGTAGAAGTCTGCCTGGCAGTCACATTACTTCACAACGACTGGATTTGCCGCTTAAGTTCAGGTAAGGTGTTTTGATGTGGGAAAGATGATAGCTATGTAATGCAAAGTTCCACGTTAGGAGTCACCGACCAAGAAAGGGATCTCAGCGTTGCTGTTGATGATACATTGAAACCCTCTGCTCAGTGTGCTGCGGCGGCTAAGAAAGCAAATAGAATGTTAGGTAATATTAGGAAAGGAATGGAAAACAAAAATGAGGACATTATAATGCCTTTCTGTCGTTCCATGGGGCGAGCACACCTTGAATATTGCGGGCAATTCTGGTCGCCGCATCTAAAAAAAACATATAGCGGAATTAGAAAAGGTACAGAGAAGGGCGATAAAAATGACAAAGGGGATGGGACGACTTCCCTATGAGGAAAGGCTAAAGCGGCTAGGGCTCTTCAGCTTGAAGAAAAGGAGGCTGAGGGGAGATATGATAGAGGTCTATAAAATAATGAGTGGAGTTGAACGGGTAGATGTGAAGCGTCTGTTTACGCTTTCTAAAAATACTAGGACTAGAGGGCATGCAATGAAGCTACAAAGTAGTAAATTTAAAACGAATCGGAGAAAATTTTCCTTCACTCAACGTGTAATTAAACTCTGGAATTCGTTGCCAGAGAATGTGGTAAAGGCGGTTAGCTTAGCGGAGTTTAAAAAAAAAGGTTCGGACGGCTTCCTATAGGAAAAGTCCATAGACCGTTATTAAATGGGACTTGGGGAAAATCCACTATTTCTGGGATAAGCAGTGTAAAATGTTTTGTACTTTTTGGGGGATCTTGGCAGGTATTTGTGACCTGGATTGGCCACTGTTGGAAACAGGATGCTGGGCTCGATGGACCTTTGGACTTTCCCAGTATGGCAATACTTATGTACTTTCCTACCCATTCATATATCCATCACAGGCATAAAAACCTTCCAACCTCCCTACTTCCTACTTCCCAGGAATCCACCACCCTCTCTGTGAAAAAATACTTCCTGACATTACTACTATGTTAACCCCCCTGAAGCCTCAATTCATGTCCTGTCAGAGAAATAAGCCTTGTTTTGAGAGTATTAGGGTATCAGTGCACACGTAACTAGTCAAGTGTTTTCATGATGAGCATAAGAATAGCCATATTTACTATTTATTTATGACATTTATCTCTACCTACTTATATCTCTCCACATCAGACATCACCACGGAGACCCAGGCCAAGGTATCGGCCTGCTTATCCGACATTGCTGCCTGGATGTCCAACCGCCACCTGAAACTGAACATGTCCAAGACCGAGCTCATCGTACCCAAACTCACTTCTCCTCTTCCTCCGCTCTCGATATCAGTTCAAAACACTCTCATCCTCCCTGTCTCATCCGCCCGCAACCTCGGAGTCATCTTCGATTCCTCCCTCTCCTTCTCTGCGCATATCCAGCAGATAGCCAAGACCTGTCGCTTCTTCCTCCTTAACATCAGCAAAATTCGCCCTTTCCTCTTGGGGCACACCACCCGAACTCTCATCCACTCTCTCATTACCTCTCGCCTTGACTACTGCAACCTACTCCTCACTGGCCTCCCACTTAGCCATCTATCCCCCCTTCAGTCCATTCAAAACTCTGCTGCACGTCTCATCTTCCGCCTGAACCGGTACACTCATATCACCCCTCTCCTCAAGTCACTTCAATGGCTTCCGATCAGGTACCGCATACAGTTCAAGCTTCTCCTTCTTACCTACAAATGCACTCAGTCTGCAGCCCCTCACTACCTCTCTACCCTAATCTCCCCTTACGCTCCTACCCGTAACCTCTGCTCACAGGACAAATCCCTCTTCTCAGTACCCTTCTCCACCACCGCCAACTCCAGACTCCGCCCTTTCTGTCTCGCCTCACCCTATGCTTGGAGTGAACTCCCTGAGCCCATACGCCAAACCCCCTCCCTACCCATCTTCAAATCCTTGCTCAAAGCCCACCTCTTCAATGTCGCTTTCGGCACCTAACCTTTATACCTTTCAGGAAATCTAGACTGCCTCAATCTTGATTGACTGCACTTTTTGTCCTTTAGATTGTAAGCTCCTTTGAGCAGGGACTGTCCTTCTTTGTTAATTGTACAGCGCTGCGCAACCCTGGTAGCGCTTTAGAAATGTTATGGATTTAAGAACTGTAAAAGTGTTTCTTAGTCTCTGAAATGTTATCATTATTCTTCCCTATCACCATGACTCACCAGCATCCAAACAAATGAACAATGATCATCTCAACCTCAAAGATATGTATATTCGGAGATTGGTGGCACAACTGCGCCATCTTGTGACATGAGACCAGACTACAACTTTTTATTCCCTGCAGGTGGAAGAGGACTATTTCCTTTTAAAGGGACAGAAAACGGAGAAACATGAAACGTGACTGCAAATAAAGGCCAAATGGCCCATCCACACCATCACTATCTCTCCTCTTCCTAAGTCCAGTCAACGTTACACTTAGAGCTTTTATTTTACTTTTATTTATTTGTTTAATCAAAAAAAAAAAGCCTTTGTTTAGAAGGGATTGCAAATAAACATGTCAAACATTTGTCTGTGTTTTATACTTAAGTGAGTGGTAAATATGACTAAATGAAATGAAAATGAAACATAACAGCAGCGAAACACTGACTGTCTCCGACTGCATCATTCCCTTTTCTTTGTGTCTGGGCTTATGTACATCCTAACATGAGATTTATGTTTCCATTGCAACAGCAAATCATGAATTTATTTTTGTTAAATGTGTACCCTGCGCTTTCCCACTCATGGCAGGCTCAATGCGGCTTACATGGGGCAATGGAGGGTTAAGTGACTTGCCCAGAGTCACAAGGAGCTGCCTGTGCCTGAAGTGAGAATCCAACTCAGTAGCAACAGTGGAGCAGTGGCCTAGTGGTTAGGGTGGTGGACTTTGGTCCTGAGGAACTATTTGAGATTCTACATGGAATGTTGCTATTCCACTAGAAGTCGGCCCTTGCAGATCACCAATGTGGCCGCGCAGGCTTCTGCTTCTGTGAAACAGAAGCCTGCGCAGCCTTCTACATGGAATGTTGCTAGTGGAATAGCAACATTCCATGTAGAATCTCCAATAGTAGCAACATTCCACGTAGAATCTCCAATAGTATCTATTTTATTTTTGTTACATTTGTACCCTGCGCTTTCCCACTCTTGGAAGGCTCAATGCGGCTTACATGGGGCAATGGAGGGTTAAGTGACTTACCCAGAGTCACAAGGAGCTGCCTGTGCCTGAAGTGGGAATCCAACCCAGTTCCCCAGGACCAAAGTCCACCACCCTAACCACTAGGCCACTCCTCCACTGTTGCTCCTATTTGAGATTCTACATGGAATGTTGCTATTCCACTAGAAGTCGGCCCTTGCAGATCACCAATGTGGCCGCGCAGGCTTCTGCTTCTGTGAGTCTGGACGTTCAGACTCACAGAAACAGAAGCCTGCGCAGCCTTCTACATGGAATGCTGCTAGTGGAATAGCAACATTCCATGTAGAATCTCCAATAGTAGCAACATTCCACGTAGAATCTCCAATAGTATCTATTTGATTTTTGTTACATTTGTACCCTGCACTTTCCCACTCATGGCAGGCTCAATGCGGCAGATAATGGAGGGTTAAGTGACTTGCCCAGAGTCACAAGGAGCTGCCTGTGCCTGAGGTGGGAATCACAGACCAAAGTCCACCACCCTAACCACTAGGCCACTCCTCCACTGTTGCTACTATTTGAGATTCTACATGGAATATTCCTATTCCACCAGCAACATTCCATGTAGAAGCCTGCCCTTGCAGATCAGCAACCCGCACAGGCTTCTGTTTCTGTGATTCTGACGTTAGACTCACAGAAACAGAAGCCTGCGCAGACGCACAAGGACCGGCTTCTACATGGAATGTTGCTACTATTTATTTTTCTTACATTTGTGCTCCGTGCTTTCCCACTCATAGCAGGTTCAATGCGGCTTACATATTATATACAGGTACTTATTTTGTGCCTGGGGCAATGGAGGGTTAAGTGACTTGCCCAGAGTCACAAGGAGCTGCCTGTGCCTGCAGTGGGAATTTAACCCAGTTCCCACCACGCTAAGCACTAGGCCACTCCTCCACTGCAATAACAGTAATAGTTATTAGTATATAAAAGCCTAGCAAATCCTCTAAACTGATTGGTCCAGCACAAAAAAAATAAAATTAACTGTAATCATTTTTTTCTCCATAGCAAATTCTGTTTTTACAGAGCTGTTTCTTCTCAAGTAGAGCTAAAGGAATGCCTAGGGGTGGGGAGGGGGAGGGGAGGATTCTGAGCACTGCTCTGGGGGGGGTTATAGTTTCACTAAAAGCAGCAGCATCTTGGGGGGAAAAAAAGCTCTTATAGACAACAGAGCAGTCAGTCAAAGCAAATTTAATCATTAAGAGCCTTTCTTATTTCTTCATGCTCTGATTTTGAATTGGCTTAAAGGATCTTTGTTGTTTTATACAGTTCCTCTGGCTTATACATTATACAACTAAGAACAACCAGGGATGGTGCTGCTGTGCTGATTGACATCAGAGCTCCTGCCCAACCCTTATGAATATTACACTGCTACATGTAAAGCATGAATACAGCACGGACAACTGACGTTCCTCAGAGATCCATACAGGCATTACATTGCCACATGTAAAGCAGGAGTACAGCATAGACAAGTGAGGAGTTGATCTTCATCAGAACCCCTGTAGGTATTCATAAAGCAGGAATACAGCATGGACAGATGAAGAGCGGATCTGAATTAGCGGTCCATGCAGTTATTTGTATTTTTTAAAAATCTGGATATTTCTCTTGTTCTTAAAAAAAAAGTGCAAGGTGGTTAAGGACCCGTTAACCCTTTAGTGTAATAACCCTTTAGTGTAATAAGCCATATGGGAACAGATTGATGGGAACATTGGACACTAAAGGGTTAAGCAGGTGGCATGGAATGAGTGTGTGTTTGATAATGCTGTGTAGAATACTAGCATAACCCAGTATCAAGGTACCTGCAGTAACAACAACCATATTCTTGTCCCACCTATGCCCTGCCCCTGTTTGCCCCATTGCATTTACACTCCATGCCATTTAGGCGTGCCCTTACAGGACAGCACTTAGGGGAAACATTGATCTTTACATATTGTGATACAGTCACATCCAGGATAGTTGGGTTAAGGTAGTTTCAGTCTGAAATACAAGTCCCAGAAGGCAGTGCAGGCAAGGAGCCAGGGGCTGAGATGAAGAACCCGGACTGGACTCCTAGCTGCAATGGGGGAAGACATGGGTGTAAGCCGGCAGGTTTTGTAGATTGGCTGCCACTAGGGGGAAAGAGAGAGTTAGGAAACCCTGTGTGCAGGAGCTCCTCATTAGTCTAATGCTTAACTCAGCTGGTATGGGTGTGGTGAAAGCTAATGGAAGGAGAATGATTGGTTGTGAGAGCAGAAGCCAGGGATTGATTAGGCAGGTGGGAAGGAGTCCCAGAAAAGAGAAGCAGTTGCAGTCTGAAAAACCTTGGGTAAGAGAGGTCCCTAAAGCATTGAATCTAGCAGTGAAGCTGATGCAGGGTGAAATCCCTTGGGTATGAGAAGTCCCTAAAGTATTGAACCCTCCTGAAGGTAAGAGAGTAGAAGGTAGAAACTGCTGCTTTGTGGTTTAACTGTGATGGTGAATTGAAAGAACTGCTTCTGTTTGGAATTGAACTACTGTTGTGCACTGGAGAAAGAGCCCAGACAGTAGTTGACTTTGAGTCTGTATTGAATCCTGGTATGTGCTGATAACCTACTGCTTAAAGGGGACTGTTTGCCACACACTTTCAGGTGGCTTACATGTGCTTAAGATAGGTGAATGCTGCTGTTGGAACTGTGTATCAGGTAGAAACCTGCATGGAATAAAGTCCTTAAGATGGAAGTTGCTGGTGGACATTTCTTGACTGTACCGGGAGCCTGTGGCTGGAGTGTTAGGTGCCAATTAGGTACTGTGATAGTCACATCCAGGATAGTTGGGTTATGGTAGTTTCAGTCTGAAATACAAGTCCCAGAAGGCAGTGCAGGCAAGGAGCCAAGGGGGTGAGATGAAGAACCTGGACTGGACTCCTAGCTGCAATCGGGGAACACATGGGTGTAAGTTGGCAGGATGTGTAGATTGGCTGCCACTAGGGGGAAAGAGTTAGGAAACCCTGTGTGCAGGAGCTCCTCATTAGTCTAAAGCTTAACTCAGCTGGTATGGGTGTGAGGGGAGCTAATGGAAGGAGAATGGTTGTGAGAGCAGAAGCCAGGGATTGATTAGGCAGGTGGGAAGCAGTTGCAGGCTGAAAAGCTTTGGAATTGAACTACTGTTTAATGTGCACTGGATAAAGAGCCCAGACAGGAGCTGACTAAGAGGCAGATGCACTAAACGTTTTTCATCGTTAAATGGGCCCTCGGGGAAGAATTTCCGATCCTTTCCATGCACTAAAGCCTATTTTTCGACGGTAGTAGCAGCTAACGAAAACGGAATGGAGATGAGCAATTAGTGTGAAAACCCCATTGAAACGACATGCACTAACCTTTTCCGATTGCCTTTACGCAGGAAAAAGGCAGGAAAACTAACGAGAGGTCTGGACCTCTCGTTAGGACAGCTCCGTGGCAGGAAAAAGTGTTAAGTGAAAAAATAAACAAACTTTGAGCCAATCCCAGCGCATTAGCAGAGCTAAAAGCGCTGTGATTGGTCCAAAGGACCTCAGAAAACACATAAAAAAAGGATCGGGAGGGGGCAAGGGCGCTCATCAGGAGCGTCCTGTACGGACGGCCTTGCCCCCCCCCCCCCCCCGCTGCTCCCCACTTTCCGCCGCTCCCCCCACCCCGAAAAAGCAAACTTCTAGAAGCCCCTGCCCCCCTCCCTTCCTCACTACTCTCACCTAAGCTCCGCCTCCCGACATCCTCCGTCCGTGCCCCGCCCCCTTTTGGGGTCGTCGCCGTCATTCCCCTCCTCCATCGGGCCCCCCTTCCTCTTACCGGGCCCGTGCAGCGCCTCTCTCCTCTGTCCGAAGGCGCTGCACGGGCAAGAAGAACGCTGAATCAGCTGATGCCTGCCTTCGCCTAGCTTCCATAGAGCGTCTTTCTCCTCCTGAGCCCGCCCCTGTCTGACGTCAGTAACCTACGTAGGTTACTGACGTCAGACAGGGGCGGGCGCAGCAGGAGAAAGACACGCCATCGCGAAGGCAGGCATCAGCTGATTCAGCGTTCTTCTTGCCCGTGCAGCGCCTTCGGACAGAGGAGAGAGGCGCTGCACGGGCCCGGTAAGAGGAAGGGGGGCCCGATGGAGGAGGGGAATGGCGGCGACGACCCCAAAAGGGGGCGGGGCACGGACGGAGGATGTCGGGAGGCGGAGCTTAGGTGAGAGTAGTGAGGAAGGGAGGGGGGCAGGGGCTTCTAGAAGTTTGCTTTTTCGGGGTGGGGGGAGCGGCGGAAAGTGGGGAGCAGCGGGGGGGGGGCAAGGCCGTCCGTACAGGACGCTCCTGATGAGCGCCCTTGCCCCCTCCCGATCCTTTTTTTATTTTTATTTTTTTGTGTTTTCTGAGGTCCTTTGGACCAATCACAGCGCTTTTAGCTCTGCTAATGCGCTGGGATTGGCTCAAAGTTTGTTTATTTTTTCACTTAACACTTTTTCCTGCCACGGAGCTGTCCTAACGAGAGGTCCAGACCGATGTGTATTGTGATTCTTTGATACATTGTACGTTTCACTACCGATCTCAGCATGTGTGACTTTTTTTTTTGGTGCATTTTTCGTTATTTTAAAATCGTTAGGGACTTTAATGATTTAGATTTTTTTACGTTTGGTTGCTGCATCTGCCTCTTTGAGTCTGTATTGAATCTGGTATGTGCTGATAGCCTGCAGCTTAAAGGGGATTATTTGCCACACACGTTCAGGTGGTTTACATGTGCTTAAGATTGAAGGTGAATGCTGCTGTTGGATCTGTGTATCTGGTCTACTAGAAACCTGCATGGAATAAAGTCCTTAAAATGGAAGTTGCTGGTGGACATTTATTTCTTGACTGTACCAGGAACCTGTGGCTGGAGGAGATTGTTCTGTCCTTGGCTGCATCTAGAGGTCCCTGGTTACAGTATACATGTGCACACATGCATAGGTCAGTGGCAGTGTTCTGTATATTTATGCACACAATGCATGTGTAAATATATACACCCCATCATAGAATTGCTTATATGTACACTTTCCCTAAATCTATACAGTACCCCACAAGTTAGGTGCCAATTAGGTACTGTGATAGTTGGGTTAAGGCAGTGTCAGTTTGAAATACAAGTCCCAGAAGGCATTGCAGGCAAGGAGCCAGGGGGTGAGATGAGGAAACCTGACTCCTAGCTGCAATGGGGGAAGACATGGGTGTAAGCTAGCAGGACGTTGATCGAGGTTGCTATGCATTTATTTTATTTACAACTTAACTTACAATCGTGTGTTTCCCTTTTCTGATTTTTCAGGATAACACAGGTGGTTGTTCCTCCTGTAACCCATGTTTTTTTTTTTTCACACTTGTTCAGGTAAGCATCAGCCTTTTCTCTTTTAAAAAAAGGGGTCTGTGTTGCAGTTCTTAAATTCATTTAATAACAGGGGAAAAGCTATCAAAAAACATAACCATAACAGAATATCCTGCAATGAGCAGAATACTTAAATTGATAACAGAAAATAAGAGAATCAAAAGAAGAGACCTTAAGCTGTGTGGGTTGGGTCTCTCTGGGCTTCTGTATGCTCCTTGCCTGTGGCCTGAAGGGGTGACCTCATCTGTCGGGGCCTTAAGGAACTGGTGGTCTTGTCTGCATTGCCAATGCCTAAGCAGTGCCTTAGGTCCCAAGGTTAGTGTGCTGTTTGCACAGTTAGCTTTCCTTGTCTTTTCTTGTGGGCTTCCAGCTCTTCTGCTTTGCTAGTTACTATCACCTGTGGGCCTTGCCTTCTGGCTCAGGGTATTATTGCTCGTAGGCTTTCTGCCTAGTCTATTACTTACCTGTGGGTTTCTTGCTTTCCTGCTCTGGGTATTATTGCTCTGTGGGCTTTCAGCTCTTCTGTATTTAGATGTTAAATAATCCTGTATGGAGTTGTATCTGTTGGATTATTTGTAGTAAATAATTAGCAGATTTTATACACACAGCTTCAGCTTTAGAAATGTTAATTTCTTTTCTTCATCTCTCTCATACACCCCTGAATAATTCACTGCTGAGTCACTTTAAAGTTGAAGTAACAAAACATCTGTTTACTCACAGTTTGTAGTTAGATTATATTCAGACAGGCTTATATATACATAATACTATACATTTGGATTATCAGCTCTTTCCATGTGCTTAGATGGTAATGGATGCTCACACCATAGATCCTCAGGTGGAGAGATCATGAGCTCCATGTGCTGTGCTGTTTCTAACCCCCACAGGAAGTTGCATAGCTGTGACCTCTCTAGGAAATTCACATCAGAGGTCACAGAGTAATCACAGAGAGAGAAAAAAAAACATTGCTGACAGACAATGCATGTAAAACACAATACATTATTCCAACAAACCCCTTCTCATGCATAACTGTCATGCAATTATTAATTCATACAAAGTCCAAGCTTTATTCGCAGATTCTCAAAACGTTCTCTGGGTAGCGGTTTGGTCATGATGTCAGCTGTCATCTCACTGGTGTGACAATAGTCTAGACTGATGACCCCTTCTTTTGCCAACTCTCGCACGTTGTGGTATTTCGTTGCGATGTGCTTGGTGCGTGACTGAACCTTGTCATTCTGTGACAGTCGGATGCAGCTCTGATTATCTTCCATTATCTGGATTGGTCTCTGTTCAGCTATTCCAAAATCCAGCAAAAGTTTTTCAATCCACATCAGTTCTCTGCACGCTTCTGATACGGCCACATATTCAGCTTCTGTAGAAGACAGACTCACAATACTTTGTTTATGACTGGCCCAAGAAATTTGTACATTTCCATACATAAACACATATCCACTTGTGGATTTATAGTTAGAATGATCCCCTGCCCAATCTGAATCACAGTAACATATTAGTTTTGGATTACTATTGGCTGAAATCTTTAATTTACAATCAATGGTACCTTTTAAATACCTTACCACCCTTTTAACTGCAGTCCAATCTGATTTGGTAGGTGAGCTGACCCTTCTGCTCAAAATTCCTACTGCATTTGCTATATCAGCCCTGTATGTGGTAGTCAGATATAAAAGCTTACCTATGGCTGATCTATATTGGATGTTATCTGGTAAAGGTTCTCTTACTGTTTCATCCTTCAGAAAATCAGTGATCATGGGAGTGCTTACAACTTGGGCATCTTGCATACCTAAACTTTCAATAAGCTCATTTATTTTCTGCTTCTGGCTTAGAAGATAAGAACCATCATTTTGTTTCTCAATTTCTATACCAAGATAGTATGACACATTACCAAGTTCTTTTATCTCAACATTCTGGTTTAAATATTTTACAATGTCCTTGTACTCTTGCTCACTTTCGCTTGCAATGAGCAGATCATCAACAAAAGCTAAAATGTATGCATATTGTCCATTTCTGCACCTAGTGTACAAGCATTTATCTGCTTCACCTTGCTTAAATCCTAAATTTGTCAATATTTCATGCAATTTGTCATTCCAACATTTTGCACTTTGCTTTAATCCATAAAGACCTTTGTTTAATTTACACACTAGCTGTCTTTGTTTTGTATTTATGAAACCTGTTGGCTGTTCCATGTACAAGTCTTCAGTTATATCTCCATGAAGAAATGCTGTTTTCACATCAATGTGGTTGACTTGCATGCCTTTTGAGACTGCAATGCTCAGAAGTGTTCTAATTGTCGTGTGTTTCACTACAGGTGCAAACACTTCATCAAAATCTTCTCCATATTTTTGAAGATATCCCTTTGCGACTAATCTGGCTTTATACCTTTCCACTTTTCCTTGTGCATTCCTTTTTAACTTGAATACCCATTTGCATCCTATAGCTTTCTTGCCAGGAGGTAATTTTGTAAGAATCCAAGTTTTATTTTTATGCAATGCATCAATTTCTTCTTGTGCAGCTTTACGCCATTCAGCAGCTTCTTCTGCTGGCATTTTCTCAATCTCATCCCATGTTAAGGGCTCTTGAGCTTCTGCTGACTTTGTTAGGTAAGACAGTCTTGGGGGTGGAACACCTTTGTTTTCCCTGGATGAGCGTCTGACAACAGGTTGGTCCGACCTTTCCGCATCCTCTAAATCTGAGAGTCCTTCTCCAATTGATTCCCCTTCTCCAACTGTACTGTCTCCTGCGATGATCCTTTCTGTGTCTGCTTCCTCTGCCTGTTCCTCGTTAGATACAGATGAGTTGCTTTCAGACATCTGCCTTGGTATGGCATTTATATACACTGGCATGTCTATTATGGTTCTAGTTTCATATTCTGGATGATAAGGCTCATCTGGGATAATCCAGCCTTTATCAACCCTTTTGTTTTCATCAAAATATGTAACATGTCTTATGCCAACAATGCCAGTTTTCAGATTCAAAATTCTATATCCTTTGTGTCCTGGAGCATAGCCAACTAAAATGCCCCTTTCTGTTGTGGAATCCAGCTTATGCCTTCTTTGCTTTGGTACATGAGCATATGCTGTACTTCCAAATGTTCTTGTGTGACAGGTTTGGCTTCCTACCATGCCATGTCTCATGTGGTGTGCGCTCAGCGCCTTTAGTTGGCATTCTGTTTTGTAGGTACACTGCTGTGAGAATGGCTTCCCCCCATAGTCTTTTAGGGAGATTGCTATCTGACAGCATACATCTGGTCATTTCCACAAGTGACCTAAATTTTCTCTCTGCAACAGAATTTTGCTCTGGTGTATAAGCTACTGTTGTGATATGCTGAATGCCTTCTTGTTCTAGAAATGTGCGCATGCTTGTGAAGTGAACTCACCACCATTGTCGGTCTGAAGAACCTTTGGTTTTCTTTCAAATTTATTGCTCACCATGGCTACGTATTTCTTCAGCATGTCTGTGACTTGACTTTTTTCTTTCAGCAAATAGGCCACACAGTATCTAGAGAAATCATCCAAGAATATTAGCACAAATCTGTTATTTCCCAATGATGGGATATTAAACGGTCCACATAAGTCACTGTGTATTAAGTCCAGTACTTTATTACTCCTATTTCCTGTGTATGCAGGAAATGAGGGTCTCACACCTTTTTGAGTAACACAGTCTATGCATTTCTCCATTTTACCAGCATCTGCACTTATCTGAATGCCTGTGGCTAGTTGCCCATTGTGAAGATCCTGGATCACCTTAAAATCACGATGTCCCAGGCGGCGATGCCAGATTTCCACACTACATTTACCATCATTCTTCCTTACTTGCGCCAGATGTGAGGCTTCACCTGAAATGCTCAGTTTATAAACATTATGCATAAAAGCTTCAGCATACACTTCATCATTTTTAGAGATTGTGCACTTACTGTTTTCAAAATGAATCACAAATCCCTTCTTATCTAATGTAGATACACTAAGCATATTGCAAACTGCTTGGGGAATATACAAGACATCACTTACAGGAATTTCTTTAACTTCATTAGACACTTTGCATTTTAAGAATCCAATGCCTCTTGCTTGGATCTTAGCAGTCCCTGCGTTTGCAGTATTAAGAATACCTTCTTCTGGACTCATTTCCTGAAAGAAATCTTTACAATTGGTTAAATGGCATGTGCTCCCCGAATCCAAAATCCAAGTACTTTCATTTGAATTATTATTTACCATAGTCAAAGATTTTTCTGCCATTAGAAAGCTCTTATGTTTATCATTGTCCTTTGTACATTTCCTGCTTGGAAAATTATTTTGTTCCATTGGCTTAGGTGAGCTAGAGGGGGTGTTTTGTGTTTCCTTACACCATTTAGATACATGTCCCTCCTTTCCACATGAGTAGCAAATCAGCTTGCCCTTGGGTGGAGTTTTCCCATAGCTCCGCCTTCCTCTATTCTTTGCCAAGAAATTTGTTTCATTTCTCTCTGACTGTCTTTGAGAACACATCTCCTCAGAATCATTAATTATGCATTCCTGCCTCAGTTTTGATGCTGCCTGTTCAAACGATTGCCCTTCAATGGCTTCATTCACAGACCTAAAAACATCAAACTTCTTTGATAGTGAGGTAAAAAAAAATGCTCTTTTCAATGCATCACACATGGGAATTCCAGAAAGTTCTAACTTTTGAAATGAAGACATAAGATGCATAATGTGATCATTACACTTACTTTTATCCCTTAATTTGGTTTCATTCAACTCTGCCAACCAAATTGGTTGCTGTTTTGCATATGTAGTTGCATACATAGTTCTCAGTTTATATAAAATGTCCTTTGGTGTATCTTTTCCCTCCACTAATATGGCTTGTTTCTCTGAGAGAGCTTCCAAAAACATGCACTTCACATAATAGTTTGCATTGTCCCATTCAGCCATATTTTCAGCTGTTCTGTTTTGGTCTAAGCATATATTTAGTTTCTTTGCTTGAAGGAGACATATGAATCTTAGTTCCCACTGCTGATAATTAAATTCAGTTAATTTAGGCACCTTGAGAGAGTGGAAAAATGGTGAATTTCCTCCCTCAGCCATTTTCTTAGCCTTGCCTGCTGTTTGGTGTGTGGGGGGAGAGAGAGACAGACTGAATCTTTCTTTTAAAACTTAAGAGAAAAAATGTGGCTTTTTTACTGCCTGGTAATATTTCTCTTCTTTTTCAATTCCTGGCCCTGGGCCCATAACCCTTTTGTTGGATTATTTGTAGTAAATAATTAGCAGATTTTATACACACAGCTTCAGCTTTAGAAATGTTAATTTCTTTTCTTCATCTCTCTCATACACCCCTGAATAATTCACTGCTGAGTCACTTTAAAGTTGAAGTAACAAAACATCTGTTTACTCACAGTTTGTAGTTAGATTATATTCAGACAGGCTTATATATACATAATACTATACATTTGGATTATCAGCTCTTTCCATGTGCTTAGATGGTAATGGATGCTCACACCATAGATCCTCAGGTGGAGAGATCATGAGCTCCATGTGCTGTGCTGTTTCTAACCCCCACAGGAAGTTGCATAGCTGTGACCTCTCTAGGAAATTCACATCAGAGGTCACAGAGTAATCACAGAGAGAGAAAAAAAAACATTGCTGACAGACAATGCATGTAAAACACAATACATTATTCCAACAGTATCAATGCTTCTATTGCATCCAAAGGAAATATTGAGGAGAATTTAGATTTAACTGTTACACCCTCTGCTACTGTTGCAGCTACTAGTTGGTATTTGTCATTTTTGATGTTCCTTTTTGTGTCTGCTTGTGTGCATATGTGTGACCAGTAGGCGTGTTTGTATGTTATATCTAACTAGTCATGGAGGTTTGCGTGACTTTCATAATTCTATCTCTTTGCTTGTGTCTGGGTAGATGTGGAGACTGTCCCGCTGTCTGGTGAGCATGCCAAAAGAACGCATTCCTGTTACTTCACTGTAGAAGAAAATGACCTGATTATGACACGTGCCAGAGGAGTTTGTGCGTTTGAACCCCCAGTCCAATTCCTGGGCACGGAGCACTGTTGGCACCAAAAATAAAGTGTGGGCGCAAATGGAAGTAAGCATGCTGGGAAGGGCACAACGCACTGTGGAACAGGTGAAACACTGTTGGCACGATATGCACAGTAGGGAGAAAAGCAAAGTGGCAAAGATCAGTGACAGGTGGTGGTTCGCCAATCAATATCCAGCTGACACCTGCTGAAGAGCTGGTGAACACCACTCTACTCCCTGAGGCTGTGTTCGGGGTGCCAGGGTGGTATGATACCCACATCAGGCTCAGCACTTGTAAGTGGATGTGTTTCTGTACTGATGTGGGGTTTTGACAGTCACGTCTGTGGTCGTGACCACCCTCAGACTTACCCTATTTCTGGGAATCGGTGTCTATGCTGGTTTGTCTACTTCTGAGTTGGCTCTGTTTGTCTCTGGGTGCTGGCCACTCCCAGCATGGCGCTGATTGCCTCAGTATACTGTACCTGTGTGGGTTTAACCTCTGTGCTTCAGTATACTGTTTCTGAGTTAGCTCTCTATCTCTGTGGGCTGGCTGCTCTAATGGCTTCACTACTCTACACTTGTGTGTATTGGACCTCTGTACTTCAGTGGGCTGTTCCTGAGGTAGCTCTGTCTCAAGCTGGGTGGGCTGGCTGCTTCCAGCCTGACACTAATTACCTCACTAGACTACACCTGTGTGGGTTGGGTCTCTCTGGGCTTCTGTATGCTCCTTGCCTGTGGCCTGAAGGGGTGACCTCATCTGTCGGGGCCTTAAGGAACTGGTGGTCTTGTCTGCATTGCCAATGCCTAAGCAGTGCCTTAGGTCCCAAGGTTAGTGTGCTGTTTGCACAGTTAGCTTTCCTTGTCTTTTCTTGTGGGCTTCCAGCTCTTCTGCTTTGCTAGTTACTATCACCTGTGGGCCTTGCCTTCTGGCTCAGGGTATTATTGCTCGTAGGCTTTCTGCCTAGTCTATTACTTACCTGTGGGTTTCTTGCTTTCCTGCTCTGGGTATTATTGCTCTGTGGGCTTTCAGCTCTTCTGTGTCTATTGTTCTGTGGGCTTCCAGCTCTTCTGTTCCCATTGCTCTGAGGGCCTCCAGTCTATCTGTGTATATCCCTCTTATCTGTGGGCTTCCAGCTCTTCTGGCTGTATTACTGTGGCCTGGGGGTTTCCAGCCTTTCTGGGTGTATCTCTCTGACCTGTAGGCTTTCAGCCTTTCTGTGTATATTATCCTCTGTAGGCTTTCAGCCTTTCTGTTATCCCTGTGCAGTGGCTCTGCTCCCTGTCTGAGGTTGGTTAGTGGCTGATGCTGCAGGCCATTTCTCTCCTTTCTATCTGTTAGCTACTGTAGCTCCAGTCTAACCCTTCCTCTGGCAAGCGTATCTGACATTCCCATTCCCTTGAGCTTAGCTTGTATCCTGCTTCTCCAGCCTGAACCCTGCTGTAGGACGTTGTTCCTGGATTCTTTGTTGCTTGCCGCTCCAGCCCAGCCACTCCAGCCCATCTTAGGGTTGCCTGTCTCCTGTTGGGTGGTTTTGCCTGCTGCTGCCACCTCCGTGACAGCAGCCCAAGGGCTCACATTTCCCCAAGGGACCTGACACATAGTTGAGTGCAGTTTTCTTCCATGTCCAGAGGTGGTGCCCTCCTAGCCCAGGTGGAGCAACTCAGTGCCCAGCTGAAGGCAGAGCAGCAGAAGGTTGTAACCTTAGAAAGCCAACTAAGGACCATGTCCATCGTACAGAGGTCACTGAGGGAGCTCAGTTACAGGTGATGGGGTACAGAGGGTACCACCACATTAGAGGTTTGGGGGGGGGGTCTATTCTTTGATCTAAGGGGTGATGGAGAAGAAAATGACTGCTGCTATGGATTATGATCAGTGATCCATTTGATGTTGAATAGCATATTGTGATTCTCAGTTCCAGGAGAAAATCGAAGACCTGGAGAAGGAGTGTGACCTGAAAGAAAGCAATGAGCTGCTGATGAAGAGGTGAGTGGCCTGCCTGACATTTCAGGGAACAAGTCACCCTAGAAGTTCACATACATCACACTTTCCTCCTTGCATTCTCCAGACTTGGTGTTTTTGGTGACTCTCTTTCCTGCAACCCCTGTTACTCTTGGTGTTTTGGGGATCCTCCTTTTTCTGCAACCCCTGTTACTCTTGGTGTTTTGGAGATCCTCCTTTTTCTTCTATGTGACCCTTGGATGCCTCAATGTTTGTTTACTACATTTGTATCCCACATTTTCCCACCTACTTGCAGGCTCAATGTGGCTTACATAAAATGGTGGTTACCAGTTCTGGAAAAAAGAAATACATAAGTTAGAGTAGACAGAATGGAGTAGGTATTCAGGAAGGAAAGTTCATCTTATAATAAAAATTGGGATAACTTAGCTTAAACCATCATGAACATAACTTCAAAATTAGTCTGAGCAATAGAAAATAAAGAATTAGATATTGTGAAAGTCCAGTGTACATCTTGTTCATTGACAATTAGGGTGCGTTGTTATGGTAAGCTTTCTTGAATAAATTGGTCTTCAATAGTTTACGGAAATTGTCATGGGTGGTTTTTATGGCTTTTGGTAGTTCATTCCAGATTTGCGTGCCTATGTAGGAGAAACTAGATTCATATGCTAGTTTATATTTTAGTCCTTTACAGTTGGGATAGTGTAGATTCAGGAACATATGAGATGAGCTAGTAGGGAGGTGTAGGAGACGAGGCACCTCAAGAACAATGTCTCTGAAGCCAGCATGTTTGAGGTTCGGCAGATAACCCACCTGGCCAGTGGTTTGTTTACCTGAACTGAGAGCATAAGACTGAATCCTCACGTACCTGGATAAATTTTAGCTTAAATAGGGGGCTTTTTGCAGCAGAGCCCTGGGGCTCATTCTGTGGATGGACGCATCGTGCAGAAAAGACCTTGTTCCTGGTCTGGACGCTTCAGGCTTTCGCTGCAATGGGCCTCCCAGCTGATATCTTTTACTTTTCTATAGCCTTCCTTTAGTAATGTACTCTGTTAGTGTGTGTGTTAATCATTGTGATGCAGTAACAATAATGACTTATACACTCTAAAGTGCAAATCAAGAGTTTCATTTACCCAATACGAATCTAAAAATCTGTAGTAGTTTATTCTGTGAGCAGTCTCAAGAGTAATGTTAACATGTTTCATTCATAGGTCCTTGTAAGATTCAGCAGGATCCTCCTTCTTATGGTACCTTTTGGGTATTGTCATTACCCTGGTGGACGACTACATCTTACCACTGATTTGGCAATGGAAGAATCAGAGTTAAATCCGAAAACAAGACAATTGCACATGCATGGTTTATCGAGCATGCTCTGTGGTAACTATGGTTTTCACAGGAAGATATACGTTACATAGATGACTTGCAAGCTAAGTTTTGCTCAAACCAGAGACGGACAATACAACAGTGCTGTCCTAAAATTGCAAGTATTCTGGATATTTATACTAATGTATCATTAGCAAATTATATGCTGCTTTGTGTAATGCTACACCTATCAAGAACCGTACTTGGTGGGTTGATTGTTACTATATTTAAATCCAGTGGTACACACTAACAACTTAGTCTGTGTACCTTCTACCTGTATAAATACTGCTATAAATCATTAGAAGAATGTTATTCATTTCAATATTACTTTTCCTCAAATGTAGATTTGAACGAGCTTGGTATGACACAGAATCAATAGCATTTATTACTCCTGCATTTGCACCAAAAGCTCCCAATGAGACTTTAGCTTATAAAGCTAAGTGTATTGGAACTGATATTCAGCTTATTTCTTTGCAAGCTCAGTGGATGCCAACAGTGTTTGAACCACAACAGATGACTTTACAATACGGTAAGCATTTTTTTCTAAACCTTTTCAATTCTACTCAAATAGCCCAATTACAAGTAGATGTCAATATAACATTTTTTATGAATTGGACTACATGCACGTTGCTGCGTTTATTTGCCCTCGTACAAAGGAATACGTTTCAGGATGATTTAATGACTAATATCTGAATATTTGTGGAGGCGAATCTTTCACCGGTGGATTCCTTCCGCAAACTGGATTTTAATAATTCCAGATACTGTAATATGTACTGACCTCTTTTGTTCTGGGGCAAATTGTGCATTTTAATGTAACCAAGCAACATGTCTTGTGTAAATTTATAACTTTGCCCATTAACACATTTTTCTGGGAATTATATTGGGACAGAATATTATAATTTAGAATTTTGCCAACATACCATTAATGGGGCTATTTGCAGACAGCATTCTCCTTTATATGAGCTGTGTTTGTTACAGCATTCTATTAATGTTTGTCCTTGAACTATACTCCCTGCTAATTTTAGTATGTTGAGATTAATGCTCAATACATTTTGTTTAGCTTCTTATGTCAATGTAACCCATTTATATAATCTATCTTATCCTTTCTGGTTTTTACCAACATCACTCATTTTATGGTGGCATGGACAATTATCTTTGTACCGGATATAGAGCAACAATTGACTTTATATTGGTATCCACAAATATAGCCCACATTTCATTAAAGTTTACAGCCTTTGAGAGATGCTATACAAAAAACTGAACTTCTACAACATTTGCAGAAGCGCAATAAAACTTTGATTCAACACCAGATTGATACAACTCTCACTGGAGATACACTTGTGGACATTTCTTCACGCTTGCAAAAAGCTACCGCCCATAATTGGTGGGACATTTTCTCTGGACATTCACCTTAAGTTATGTCCAATAAAAAAGGTATCTTATTTTCTCTTCCATGTTTTGTTTTTCTATTGATAAACTTAAGAGTGGACTAACACGGCTACCACACTCCTCTACCTTCAGCTACCAAAGCATTAAATTTGCTATTTCATCCTATCTTAATCCTACTTTGCATAATCATTATTTTGACTATATGGAATTCTTACTCATTATATGCAAAAAAATCTGTTCTATTATACCATTATTGTATAAGCAAAGAACCGAATGTGATGGAAAATAAGATTTTCAGTCTTTAATCGATAATACATTTTTTAAATCCCCTGTCTTTGACCCAAAAGTGACTCTCCTGGTATATCAAGAACAATATAGGTCTCTGAAGCCAGCTTGTGCAGGAGAGAGGCAGAGTATGTTTGAGGTTGGGCAGATAACCCACCTGGCCAGTGGTTTGTTTACCTGAACTGAGAGCATATGACTGAATCCTCACGTACCTGGATAAGTTTTAGCTTAATAAAAAGGGGGCTTTTTGCAGCAGAGCCTTGGGGCTCATTCTGTGGATGGACGCATCGTGCAGAAAAGACTTGTTCTTGGTCTGGACGCTTCAGGCTTTCGCTGCAACGGGCCTCCCAGCTGATATCTTTTACTTTTCTATAGCCTTCCTTTAGTAATGTACTCGATTAGTGTGTGTGTTAATCATTGTGATGCAGTAACAATTGTGACTTATACACTCTCCAATTAAAAGTGCAAATAAGTTTCATTTACCCAATGCGAATCTAAAAATTTGTAGTAACTTATTCTGTGAGCAGTCTGTGGTGATCAAGTGAGCAGGCTGCAAATACTGAAGTAATATACCTGGCAAGATCCCCCACCAAAATACTAAACATTCTGTACTGCTAATCCCAGAAATAGTGGATACTCCCCAAGTCTATTAATGGTCTATGGACTTTTTCTTTAGGAAGCAGTCCAAACCTTTTTAAAACTCCGCTAAGCTAACCGCCTTTACCAAATTCTCTGGCAAATTCCAGAGTTTACACATTGTCCTTTCAGCCCTTTCTAGGATTTAAAGCTGATCCTAGACTTGGAGCTTTTCCTTGAGGTAAGAAGGAGGAGTCAACAGTGGGAGGTGCTCTCTGTGTGCCTTCTAGACGGTTTGCCATTAGCTCCGAAGGTAACTCTGTTCTGCTGCTGACTGACACAACCTAACTGTTCTTCAACCTGTCTTTCTTCTGTGCATTTCTCTGCAGTCAAAAATCCTGGATGCCCTGGGACAGTCGGGTCTCCCCAGTAATGAAGAGGAGAGGGAGGAGGAGGAGGCTGCCTGGACAGAGAACCCCATGAAGAAGCTTCGTGAGCTGGAGGTGGCTCATGCAGAGACAATCCTGGAGCTGAAGAAGACCAGGGATATGTTGATTCTGCAAAATATCAATCAAGATTAGCCAGTGGTATACCAAGGCTGCTTTTTTAATCAGTTTTATTTCTACATTCTTTTTGAAAAGTTTATTGAAGTTCAACCAATAAAATTACAAATGCAATATTTTTCTTATCTTCTAATGATTCTGATTTGTCTTTCTGTTAGGACTCCATTCTCCCTCCATTATTCTCACACTGCCTCTGGCTGTGCCAGCTAGGCTTCACTTCCTCTTTCCTTATCTTACTACACACTAGATTTTTATTTCTCCTGAGCTGTTAACAGCTGTTTTATGATCTAAGATTTTGCCTGTTGTCTCAATTGCTTTGCTTTCTCCTGGTTTACAATTTTGCTGTGTGTTGGTACAGGTTATAGCACTACTGTTGTACCCCCCTCCCCTAATTACTGACTATTTCTTTGGTTTCAACTCCTGGGCTGGTGCATACCTTGGTGAAAGCACCCTGTGGGTGTGGGAACTGGTATTCAGTCCGCCAGCTTTTAACCTCTTACTCTCACCTTATCACTCAAGTGTTCGGATATATTCCCAGGGCGGGGACTGATGCTAGCATATCTCTGTGCTTAACCCCCCAGGGATTTCTTTTCTCCTATCACCCTCCTTTTTTTGAACACAAGCCTGTCTGCTATCCCCTGTACCAACCTGTATGACAATTTCACTCTGCTTTATACATTTTCTGGTTCAATTTGCTTCACTATGTACGAGTGTCCTGGCCTTTCTATTATAACATTGTTTTAGCAGATTTTTTGGGTGTCACTGGAAAAACGTGTCAGTTACAGTTTTAAACAGTCAATTCACGTCTTTTTTTCTTTTAACAAACCCTTGCCTTTAGGTTCTGTATAGATCATTTATCACCACTTTTTAACCTTCCTTTTCTATTTTCACACCTAAACTGCCCACCTCCTATCGGAGGGGGGTACTCATTTTTTCCCTGTATTCACGAGTGGAGGTCTGATGCGGAGTTTCCCTTACTCTAACCCACTGTGATTTACAGGTACCTGCCTATATCTCAAGTCTTCGTCCTCCATAAGTCGAAGCATTCATTACACGCCCTCCTGCCCCTCTATACTGACTTGTGGTTATTTTCCTGTCACGGTATCTCCGTGACTTTTTCAAGCGACACCTAAAACATACTCTAACTTTTTGGCCACAGTGCTGGACTACACTGCTTTCCTTAAATTACTAACTTTGGTCTACTGACTGTTTTCCTTCCATTTTTCCCATTCTCCCCACTTGAATTGGCATGTATTCTGGTGAACGTACCCCTCGGGGACTGGAACTCAATCCCTGTAACATTTCTATGTATTATACTTGTATCCTGCACTTTCCCACTAAAAGCAGGCTCAATATGGCTTACATAGTAATAGGTAACACAAATTTTGTTAAAGTATGAAATTAAGGATCACATAGGATGGATGGGTAGTAATATGGATAGGTAGGTAGATAGTCTGGGTCAATGTCATTTTCTCTTCAGTATAGGTAAGGTAGATGGGTTCTTAGAGCTTTTCTAAATGGTAGGTGGTCATGGCTTGCTCGGATAGGTCTAGGGAGAGCGTTCCACAGACGGCTGCCCAGGAAGTTTGGATCCATAAGTTTTGTACTTGAGACCTTTACAGCTATTAATGCAGTGTGTGTGATTCCAATGGCACCTGGTAAATAGTCATTTCATGTCTCTCCCTGTACTACTGATACACTCCACTTTATAACTCTCTTTATATCACCACCTGTTGGGAATGCGGGGAAACTCTCTCGCCCTGCATTTTATCTCCTACCTACCACTGTCTTCTGTTTGAAACTTCCATGTCTTTGGGTTCAAGTGTGTTTTCATGGATTGGTCTTTACATCCAGAAATTCATACTTTTTTTCCAGCTATAATTCTAAATTTCCTCTTCATTAAAGGGGCAGCATTTCCTATACATAGGTGACTCTCCCCTTACCAGTCAGTGCCAATTACTGATTGCTGTTACACTTTTTTTTTTTCTCCTTCCTCATGCTGGCTCTGCTTTTGTGAGCCAAGCTGTTTGATTAATCCCTATCCTGTTAAGCCTTGCTACATATGGCAGAATGTTTCCTGCTTTTCATCTCCATAATCTTCATAAGATTGTACTTTTTTTTTTTGCTGTACCAGCCAACGCCCTTTCTCTTCTGCTGCTCATATGGCAGAGGTTTGATTTGGAGTGGCAGTATGTCTTTCTGCTTAAAATAACTTTTCCAAGTATTAAATTAATTCTCGGTTGTGGGGTTTTTAAGTGCTTGATTATGACTGTTTTTGCCTGGCCGCAGATGCTGGCTTCTCTGCCACAGAGACTGAGTTCTTAGTGTTCTTTCTGCTTTAACTTGCCTACAGTTCCAACCAAGCTGTAAAAGCCATTTTTTGTATTTACATCATTTCTAGAAGCAGTTTTTTCTCTCTTGCCAATTTAACCTTGTATGGTATTTCCTTCCTTACTTTCACTGGCTTCATTCCAGGATTCTTAGACCTGTATTTTCTCCAACTGGGAATTAATTTTGTTTAACTCATTGCTTTTAAACTGTTCTTCTGTACTTTTACAGTGCTGCTTGAATAAATAGCTCGGGCATCTTCTAGTTTTAATTTTGAGTTTGTTCCGCACTCTGTATGCCAGCCAACGCCCTCATTTTCTGGCTGTCTCCGTTCTTCTATTTAGTGCCTTTTGTATATCACTACAGACCCTTTTTACGGATGTCTCTGCATTTCACCGTAGGCATTACAACTTCTTTTTTTGCCTGTATATAAAACTGACCTCATAGTAACTCTCCTTCGTTTTCACTTCCTTTCTGGCTTTCTATATGTTTTGGGTGGTTTCCAATTCACTTGCTGCCTGCTATGCTAGGCACTTTTATTTTTAGATATAGAAATTTCCTATTACACGAGGTATAAGTCCTGCCTCCTGTCAGAGGTATTTCGGTCCTCAGTTTTCAACTTGCTTTCCTAAGTGGGTGCCTGGCCACTAGAGCTTACTGGTGCCCAACCTTGTAATACTTTGCTCCTTGCTTACTTTCCCTTTTTCATAAGAGCCCCTCTCATGTATGGCATACCTATTTTTTTTGCTGTTATCTTTCTGACTGCATGTCTTTTGAGTACCTAATCTCCTTTCGCATCATACTTAGATCTATCAAGTGTTTCCTGCAACTCTTGCTGCTGGAGAGAAAACAATTGTTTGGGTTCTGTGTACAAATGACTGCTGTACTCGGTGCACTTTTTCTACTGAAAAAGGTGCCAGTACTTAAATGCTAGGCCACCCTTCAGGGGTAGGGTGATCCACTGAGGGACCCTCCCCACAACAGCCAGACCCCCTGCAACCAGTCACAGAACCTATGACCAGGCAGAATTGGTGTGTAGGCTGAGCGTTTTCATTAAAACTTGGGGTCCATGGGTCAATTTTAGCAGCCAATGGAAGAGGTGCTGGTACTCAGTACCCCCAAGCACCACCTGAAAAAAGTCCTGCACAGGACAGAGCGAGACACCCACACACAGCGAGTCCAGGCTCCCTGAGAGACTGTCAGGACAGAAAAACATACACAGTGAGGCCAGGCTCCCTGAGAGACAGACACACAGGACAGAGTCGCAAACAGTGAGGTCTGGTTCTCAGAGACGGGACCAGTGGGTTATTTCTAGCAAAAAAGGTGCCGGTACTCAAATGCTAGGCCATCCTTCAGGGGTAGGGGTTATCACTGAGGGACCCTCCCCACAATAGCCAGGCCCCCTGCAACCAGTCACAGAACCTATGACAAGGCAGAATTGGTGTGTAGCCTGAGTTTTCATTAAAACTTGGGGTCCATGGGTCAATTTTAGCAGACAATGGAAAAGGTGCCGGTACTCAATACCCTCTCAAAAAAAAAAAGCCCTGGCTGTACTGTTACTGCTATTTGATGCCTTGCTCCGTTTTTTCCTTCTGCCCAATCTTACTTTGCTGTTTCCTGAACTTTGGATTTGACCCCATTTCTTTTTCTCCTCCGCCATACTATGTGAAGTTCCTATATTACCCCACAAGGCTCTGTTAATGCTCCAAGCAGGCTCTGATAGCAATTGAGTGACTCTGGTTTTCCTTTTACCACTTTCGTTTATTTTAGGTTTTCTATGTCATAATTGTCAGGCCACTCTATGCATTTCTATACCTGCAGTCGTCTCTGAGAAATTGTATTGGGACTAAACCATTTCATCAATTCCACAGTTCTTGGGCACTGCTTTAGAACTTTTTCTGTTGACACACCTACTTCCCCAGTATTTCCTGCCCGGTAGCTCTGGTTTTCTTTATAAATTAACCCTTTGTATATATGCTTTGGTTTTATGGTCATGATCGTGTGCTTTTGCACGTATAATTGAGATTTTACTGACTTGATTTTCTTTTCTCACTTGCTTTTGGGATTTTGCCTTGCCTTACTCTGAAATCCGATTGCTTATTGGCTACTGTCACTGCCTATCAACATTCGTATCGTAGGTCCAACCTACTTCCTCCTGTGGGCTGTCACTGCTACTGCTGGGCAAACTATTACTGTCACAATGGCCATAAGTTCTGCTTTTCTAAAAGACATTTCCCAGCTTTAGGCAGCATAAATGCTCCGGTTAACCACTCCCAAAATAGCAACAACCTGCAATGTGCACTCATTGTTTTCTGCTAAGGTTTAATTTTTCACCTGTCTATTCCCCATCTCCCCCCCCCCCCCCCCATTGTATTTCTGAGAACATAAGACTGTATCCATTTTTGTTCACTTAACCCCTTCTAAGTAGAGAGATTTTCTAGGGTTTCCGGTGCTGCCTTGCTCTCTGCTGGTCACTACCCTTGTTCTTACCTACTTGCTGTGCCCTTAATTTTCTTTTCCATGTTCAATAATTGTAAATGAGACCTTTTTTATTGGACAACTTAATACATTTCTTGACTAGCTTTTGAAGGTTGATGAAGGGCAGCATTTATTAAATGTTGGTAAGAGAAACATAGTTGTTTCATGATGAGTACAATTCTTGCTGTTTAGAGATTGGGTGGAGGATAGAATAGAGTGCAAAGTGTGTTCTGAATAGAACAGCCAGGCTGGGGAGTTCTGAGGTCCATGTAAAGTAATTTGATTCACTGAAGAGGAAACTGCACATCTTTCCTCCTCAAAACTACCTACCTGTTCCTCTGATCCTAGTCCCACCCCTCCACTTAAAAGGGATGACAGTAGGAGAGAGTGTCATATCCTCAATATTTCACTGTCCACTGCGACTGTTCCTGATGCCGTAGTCGCACCACTCCTTAACCTTCACTGAACTCTACCTGTCCTTCCAACTATTGCCCCATCTCCCGCCTCCCTTTCCTATCCAAGATACTTGAAAACATGATGACTTTCTTTTATCTTAAGCTATTCTTGATCCACTTCAATCTGGCTTTTGCCCCTTCATTCAACGGAAACAGCACTTGTCAAAGTCTCTCCAATCTTTTCCTGGCCAGAGCCAAAGGTCTCTGTTTTATCCTCTTCCTTCTTGATCTATCTGCTGCTTTTGACACTGGATCACAGCCTACTCCTTGATATGCTGTCCTCACTTGAATTTCAGGGCTCTGTTCTTTCCTGATTTTCTTCTCTCCCAGCGTACCTTTTTAGTGTGTACTCTAGTGGATCCTCCACTACTTCTATCCCACTGTCAGTTGGTTTACCTCAGGGATCCGTCCTGGGACCTCTTATTTTCTCCATCTATACTTCTTCCCTCGGTACTCTGATCTCATCCCATGGTTTTCAGTATCATCTTTACGCTGATGACTCCCAGATCTACCTCTCCACACCAAAATCTCAAGCCGAATTCCAGGCCAAAGTATCAACCTGCCTGGATGTCTCAGTGCCATCTGAAACTTAACATGACCAAGACTGAGCTGCTTATCTTCCCCCTAAACCAACCTCTCTTCCTCCCCTATTCTCTTTCTAGGGATAAAAATCTCATCCTTCCTCATCAGTTCGTAACCTTGGGGTGACCCTCTCCTTCTCTGCATATATTCAGCAGACTGTTCAACCTGTTTCTTTATCAGCAAAATTTGCCCTTTCCTTTCTGAGCACACTACCAGAACCCTCTCATCCACACTCATCACCTCTCGCTTAGACTATTGCAACCTGGTTCTCACAGGTCTCCCACTTAGCCATCTCTCTCTCCTTCAATCTGTTCAAAATTCTGCTGCACGACTAATATTCCAGCAGTGTTGTCATGCTCCTATTAGCCCTCTCCTCAAGTCACTTCACTGGCTCCCTAGCAGTTCCAAGCGCCTCAGTATCTCTCCACTCTCATCTCTCCCTCCATTCCTCCCCAGGAACTGTTCACTGGGTAAATGTCTTATCTGCACCCTTCTCTTCCACAACTAACGCCAGCCTCTTCCTTCTCGCTGCACCATATGCCTGAAATAGACTTCCTGAGCCAGTATGTCAAGCTCCTGTCTCGAGCTGTCTTCAAATCTAAGCTAAAAGCCTACCTTTTTGATGCAGCTTTTAACCCTTATTTATTTGTTCAGAACCCTTATTTATCATCCTCATGTTAATAATCCCTTATCTGTTGTGCCTAATTAGATTGTAAGCTCTGTCCTATATGGACTGTATGTTGCAGTGTACATCTAGTAGTGCTTTAGAAATGATGGCAGTAGTAATAAACTTTTAAACTGTGCTAAAAACATAGCTTTCCCTGCAGGCATGATTCTGTCTGGATTGTGCTGAGAACCTTCTCCTGATATTTGCTTACTTTCTATAAGATGTTTTCTTTTAGACTGTAAACTGCTTTGCAAAGTCAGTTTTAAGTACTATGTAATAAAGATTTAAAAATAAACCTTTGCTCCCAGAACACGTTCCATAGTGTTTTTATGTGAGTCTCTAGAGAAGGTGTAGTAAGCTTGGTCCATGCTGCTAGGACTTGCTCAGTTAAAGGAAACAGTAACTCTTGAGTCACTTTTTACCAAATGGTATTCTTGTGCTTCTCTCCTCTTCCACCTAATATCTCACTGTTGCACCTTTTGGTTTTCATTCTTCTCTCCTGTAGGAGCTGTATCTCTCACACTTGAGGAGATGGTGCAGGTAAGTAAGTCGGCTAGCCCAAGACTCCAGGTCCCCTTCCCATCGTCTTCCCCCCCCCCCCCGCCCAAGACTCCAGGTCCCCTTCCCATCGTCTTCCCCCCCCCCCCCTGACCAAAAGAGCTTACAATCTAAATCAAGACAGACAGGACAGACTAAAGGGATTATTGAAGAGAGGAAGACAAGATAAAGGTTACAAGAGGCTGACAAGTTAGGAATTAAAAGCAGCATCAAACAGAAGTAGGCCTTTAGCCCGGATTTGAAGGCGGCCAGGGATGGCGCTTGACATAAAGGCTCAGGGAGTCTTATTCGAGGCATAAGGAACAGAGTCTAGAGTTAGCGATGGGGGAGAAGAGTGCAATTAGGAGAGATTTGCCTAGTGCACAGAGTTCCTGGGAAGACGTGTAGGGAGAGATGAAGGTGGAGAGGTAGTGAGGGGCAGCAGAGTGAATGCACTTAAAGGTTAATAAGAGGAGCTTGAACTGTATTCAGAAACAGATAGCGAGCCGGTGAAGTGACTTCAGAAGAGGACTGATATGGGCATAGCGACTTTGTCGAAATATTAATCGTGCGGCACAATTTTGAACAGATTGAAGAGAAGAGAGATGGCTGAGTGGAAGACTGGTGAGAAGCAAGTTGCAGTAGTCCAAGCGAGAGGTGATGAGTGTGGATGAAGATTCTGGTACTGTACTCAGAAAGGAGAGGGCGAATTTTGACAATATTATACAGGAAGAAATGACAGGTTTTAGCAATCTGTTGAATATGGGCAGAGAGGGAGGAGTCAAAGATGACCCCGAGATTACGAGCGGATGAGACGGGGAGAATGAGAGTCTTGTCAACAGAAATAGAGAGCAGGGGAAGGAGAGAAGTTGGTTCAGGTGGGAAGATAAGGAGCTCAGTTTTGAACACATTGAGCTTCAGGTGGTGGTGGCGGAAGCAATGTCAGACAGGTAGGCAGAGATTTCCAGTGTGGAGAGGTAGATCTAGGAGTCGTCAGCATAAAGGTGATATTGAAAACAGTGGGCTAAAATCAGAGCACCGAGGGAGGAAGTATAGATGGAGAAAAGGAGAGGTTCTAGGACAGATCCTTGAGAGCAGGATCCACCAGAGTAAACGCTAAAAGTACGCTGAAAGAGATAAGAAGAAAACCAGGAAAAAGCAGAGTTCAGGAATTCAAGTAGGCTGTGATCGACAGTGTCAAAAGCGGCAGAAAGATCGAGAAGGAGGAGGATAGAGAGCCCTTTGGATTTAGCCAGGAATAGATCATTGGAGCCTTTACCAAGTGCAGTTTCAGTTGAATGAAGGGGGCGAAAGCCAGATTGGAGTAGATCAACAATAGCTTGAGAAGAAACAAAGTCGAGGCAGCGACGCCAGACAGCACATTCTAGTATCTTGAATAAAAAAGGGGAGGAGGGAGGTGGGCCGATAGTTGGAAGGAGAGGTAGGATCCAGAGAAGGTTTTTTGAGGAGCGGGGTGACTACAGCATGTTTGAAGGCAGTGGAAAGTGACAGATTGAGGATATGACAAATGAAAGGGGTGTGACAGCAGGAGAGATAGTGTCGAGTAAATGAGTAGGGATAGGGTCAGTGGGACAGGTGGTTAGTTTTCAGAATGAAGAACAAGTAAAGTTTCTTCTTCAGTAATTTCGGAAAAGGAAGGAAAGGAGGCGGGGGTAAGAGAGTTGAGAGAGTGGACTAAGGGAAGAAGGGGTGGAGGAGAGCTGGTTGCGAATTCAAGTTTAATCTTGAGAACCTTATCGTGAAAGTAATCGGCCAAAGTCTGGGGAGAAAGTGAAGGGGGAGTTGGAGGAGAAGGCGCTTTGAGGAGAGACTTTAGCGTGGCAAAGAGATGTCGAGGGTTCGAACCGATAGAGTTCGTTAATTGGATATAATAATCCTGTTTGAGAAGTTGGAGAGCAGATTGGAAGTAGGTCAGTAATAATATCAAGTGTAAGAAGTCAGCAAGGGCACGAGATTTAAGCCAAAGGCGTTCGGCGGAGCGGGCACAAGAGTGTAGGTAGCAGATAGTAGGGGTCGGCCGAGGCCTGGTACGTTTTACGGGACGAGACACGGGAGGAGCGAGAGTGTCCGGAGTAGATGACGGAATAGTATTATAGGAAGAGACGGCCTCGGTTGATATAGCACCAGAGAAAAGATTAGAGATACTAGAAGACAGGCAGGGTAGAAGAGTTAATAGCCTGTAGATTCCTAAACGTCTCGGTTACAACAGGACGGGACTGAGGAGGAGGGTGTCAAAGTTAGATGATAGTCAGATGGGGGAGAGTTGAGGCAAGGAAATTGGAGGGTGACCAATTCTGCATACAAGATCAAAACAGTGGCCGTTCTGGAGAGTAGGGGCGGTGGAGTGCGGTTGAAAGTTGAAGGAGGATGTTAAAGCGAGAAATTGACAAGTATAAGAGTTAGAGGGGTCATTAATATGAAAGTTTAAATCCCCGACAATGAGGGAGGGAGATGAAGGTTCAAGAAAGAAGGAGAGCCGGGCATCAAAGTCAGTGAGAAAGGAAGAGGGGGATTTAGCAGGGGGTCGATAAATGACCGCTACCCGGAGAGGTAGAGGAGCGAACAGATGGATCGAGTGGGCTTGGAAGGAAGAAAAGCAGTGAGACTGAGGTGGCAGAATGGGTTGAAATTTACAGGAGGGTAAGAGTAGTAGCCCGACTCCGCCTCCAACTGAGCGAGAAGTACGGGAGAAGAGATAACCTCCGTGACGTAGGGCCGTGACTGAAGAGGAGTCTTCGGGGTAAATCTGGGTTTCAGTTAGGGCGAGCAGATGAAGGGTATGAGAGATAAAGAGATCGTGGCTGAAGGAGAGTTTGGCGCAGACAGAGCGGGCGTTCCATAGAGCGCAAGAAAAGGGTGGAGAGGAATACAAATAAGATTGGAGGAGGTATCACGGTAAGGCCTGCACAAATAGGATGAGGGCTGATGTGGGGGACCAGGATTGGGATTAATGTCACCAATGGAGAGCAAGAGAAGGAGTAGGAGAGGTAAAAGACCAAAAGCTGCTGTCTATGAGAAAGGTAATTAATTCGCTTACCGAGTATTGATACGATTAATATTTTCTCATGGGAGGATACAACTACTGCATAAATATGCTGGCTGTATCTATCACTCCAACACACACAACTGAAACAGCTATTTTTATACACTTTGTATTTAAGGTCAAATTAGTCCTTACCTGATCATTTTCTTTCCATTAGAACCGACAGATCGATCCAGAGACGAGTGGGTTATTGATCTGCTATGGATTTACAGCCTGTCTCACTAATACAGACTACCCAATAGTTACCGTGGATTCTTCTGGATTCCTAATGAGTAAATGAAACCTTTTATTAGAGAAAGCTAGATTCTACAATTGGTTAATATACATATATATATACTGGTTAGCACATATACAATTAGCTATATGAAAACAATGGTTACATCACTGATCTCTACATCGCTCAGACCAGGAAAAGAAGCAACGCAATGATTAAAACAATTATTACATCACTGGCCTCCACATCTAAGCAATGCAAAGAGTTCTTTGACCAGAAAAGAAACAATAATTACATACATACAATCATCACTGATCTCCATCATCAGCTGAGGAGGGCCCCCGACACACACAGCGAAAGAGCTAGGAGCTTTTTGGACCGGGAACAACACATTTCTGCGCAGCCTGTACGTTGCTCACAGATGAACCCCACTGTGCTGTGATAAGCCCTCCCTTTTAGGTTCCGAGCCCGTGGCCAGAGCTATGGGAAGTTACAGGAACGCCTCTAAAGAAAAATTACAGAATGTACACTAGGATGCAGTCGAATACTTCTGGCCCAAGTAAACAAACCGCTGGCCGGGTGGCTCCTCTCTTGGGCTTTGAGCATATATCCTGTTTCCCTCCTGCACAAACTGAATTGCTTAGAGACGTGCCTTATCTTCCACATTCCAACTTATTTTGTATTCACAAGGAAAGTTACTTTCGGTCAGAAAAACACGGTTTCAAAGGGTATTATCGGACAAAAGCAGGATTGAAAAGCAATCCTTTAAGATAGCACTTAAACAATGAATGAAACAGAATTACTTCTAATCGACAATACAGACCCCAATTGCACTGGTCGATCCAGACAGGGTTGAAAAACAATCTTTTCCCAGACTACCAGACCTTTCAGCTGTGTTGGAACGACTGAGATATATTCAGCTGATGTCCAAGCTTACCGCACTGAGAAAGGGGCGCTTGGCCCAACACCAGAAAATATGTTAACCATTTGACAATTGGTTGGCATCAACAGTAAATGTATAATACCATACTATCTACTACAGGAGCAATGTGAAGGAACAATAGGGGGGGGGGGGAAACTTGGAGGTATACCAGAGGAATGTACTATTTTACATTAACTATCATACTGCATTGTGAATACATTTATAGAATTATTGTGTTTAGGTGAAATGTGGTGTTTAATTCTGGTTTTGTATACTATAAAAATGCATTAAATAAAAGTTAAAAAAAAAAAAAAAGAAAAACAATCTTTTAAAATTCTATTCCATTACAGTTATGTCCCTCGACCCAACGTGTAATTAAACTCTGGAATTCGTTGCCAGAGAAAGTGGTGAAGGCGGTTAGCTTAGCAGAGTTTAAAAAGGGGTTGGACGGTTTCCTAAAGGACAAGTCCATAAACCACTACTAAACGGACTTGGAAAAATCCAAAATTCCAGGAATAACATGTATAGAATGTTTGTACGTTTGGGAAGCTTTGCCAGGTGCCCTTGGCCTGGATTGGCCGCTGTCGGGGACAGGATGCTGGGCTCGATGGACCCTTGGTCTTTTCCCAGTGTGGCATTACTTATGTACTTATGTCCTCTACTTGGCTCACTTTTATTACATAGAGCAGTGATTTAACCTATTGTGATGTCATAGTGGCTCATTCCACCAATAAGAGCCAACCTCATTAGTGATGTCACAATGGCTTGATTGTATAGAATGTTTGTACGTTTGGGAAGCTCGCCAGGTGCCCTTGGCCTGGATTGGCCGCTGTCGTGGACAAGATGCTGGGCTCGATGGACCCTTGGTCTTTTCCCAGTACGGCATTACTTATGACTGGCACGGGGAGATAGAGAGAACTTCACAGATTAGTATATGTGGACATGTGCAGCCATCTTAAACTCATTATTGTTGATATCAAAGCGGTGAAGGCAAAAAATGAAACTTCTCTCCTGCCTGTATAGTCCCCATATTGTGGGTATTATTATTACTATTACTTATTTCTATAGTGCTAGTTATGAACCATGATTAAGACCTGTAAAAACGGGCCTCGAGTGTCTCTCTTAGTTGATCTTTTCACTGAATCTAACCTCATGGTCTGCCAGCACCTAAGTAAACACTATAAACTTTAAGTTGTCCACCCACAACAAAATGATTATCACCAAACTAATTCTAATAAGCTACACGCTATCTCTAATTCACCAAACACTAACCACCACCCCCCCCTCACAAACACCAACAATATACCCACAATACTTAACCTCTTCAGACTACCCAGGCACAACACACCTCGCCGGAACAACAATAATCAAAGCAATGAAAAAACCACCCCACGGGGACAAACATATCACAAAGGAAAGAAAGGACATAATAAACCTACACAACAAGAGAACAGACAACTTAAGAAAATCATCACAACTACGAACATAAAAGACCCCTACCAAACAATTCAAGTGGGATACGTAAACACCAGATCAGTAGTAAATAAAGCGACAACAATAACTGACTGGATTACAGCAGACAACCTTGACCTAGTAGTACTCATCAGCGAAACCTGGATCCATGATCACAAGGACCTCATAATCCTAGAACTCTGCCCCCCAGGCTACAAAATTACACACTGGACAAGAAAAGAAAAAAAGGGGAGGTGGAATAGCACTAATCTATAGATCCCACTTCACCGTAACAACAACTGCTGAGTCTATAACACCAAAACTCGAAATTGCATCAGTTAGAATCCACCGTGCTACTCTACTCGACCATCTAAACTCTACTCGACCATATAAACGTGGTCCTGTTTCATAGACCACCAGGAAACTGGCAAGAATGCCAGTCAAACTTTATGGATTTTATATCGAATACATGTATATCCAACTCCAACTTACTCGTACTAGGTGACATAAACCTACACCCGGAAGACCCTAATGCAGCCAATACACGGGATTGCAAAGACTTCCTACAATTATGGGACCTTAACTTACCTAACCTACAAGCTACACGTATCAGGACACACAATTGACCTCATTACGACAGAAGTGTCAGTATTGCCCAGAGCGGGGCTCGAGCCCTTGTTAGTAAAGCAGAAAAGAGTGGATCAAACAAAAAAAAGAAGCAAAAGAGAACAAATTAAAGGAAGATCACGGGGAGCAAGATGGCGGCAGAGTAAGTTGCAAGTGAAGCAGCTCTTGTATTATCGCCTATTTACCTCATAAAATTGATTTCCGATGCCCAAAAGAAGAGGCAGGCAACGCACCAGCCCTGCGGTGCTATCCATGCCATCTCTTGGAACGCCTGATCACTTCATGATACCAGGTGGGATTTTGGGAGCGTCTCCTTCACTGCCGCTTAGTATGGAGAGAGGTCTCTCATCTCCGCGGCTTGAAGATGAAACACCTTGGAGCCCCGAAGACCGTAATCCTCCCCTGATGCCGGCGAAAACCCCGGAAGCAGCTCAGGAGACTCAGGACGTTCGAACGTCAACGAGGTCTCCTGGCATGGGCGCTGTTGTGCAACTGCAGACGCCGACTATCCCCGCATTGGTATCAGTGGGTGAACAAGGGGAGAGCGCTCTTGGAGAAAATCTGGCGATAGGAGACGGCCAACTATGAAGAATCCAATTGCGCAAGGCTTACCAAGTAAGTCCCTATTACCTCAAAAATCAAAGGAGATAACGTTAGAATCAATTTGGGAAGCTCTAGTGTGTCTAGAAGCTTCCTTTGGCTCGAAATTCACATTTGTTAATCAACAGATGGAGTTCTTGTCTCAACAACTATCTACCTTAGATCAAAGAATGGAAACTTTGAGTAAAGATACAGAAAATAACTCTCTGGCTATACAAGGTTGCCAACAGCTGCAAAATAATCTGATTAAGGAAAACCTTTACTTACAGAACAAGGTGGAAATGCTTGAAAATTATCAATGCTCAAACACACTTAGGTTGTTAAATTTTCCAAAGCAGCTGTCAATATCACCTCTTATTACTTTCAAAAAGTACCTTACAGAAGTTTTGAAAGTACCTGAGCAGTCATATCCTCCTATATCAAAGATATTTTATATAACACCCTTTTTGAAGAGAGACTCTGAACAAATAAAAACAGCAGTGCCCCCAGCAGAAGCTGGAGATATAAATTTGACACAAATGATAGAAGACGATATGGCAGGTCTTACATCAGCAACACTCAAAGTTACATTCATCCTACAACCTGATAGAGCCTGGATACTAAAGAAATACTTTCTACATAGAGAACAGAATTCCCTAGGTCATAAAATAAGAATGTATCCTGATGTCTCGAAGGTTACGCAGAAGAAAAGACAAGAATTCCTTAAACTTCGCCCAAAGGCTCAGCAATTGGGCGCGTTATTCTGGTTAAATTTTCCATGCACTAAATTCTGTTAAATATATATTTTATGATTCTAAGCAATTGAATTCTTTCCTGGAATCTAAGTTAGCTAGCTCACTCGTTTCGCTACCTTAAAATCGAGCGTGGTACCGGAAGATTGGAAGGTGGCCAATGTAACGCCCATTTTTAAAAAAGGCTCCAGGGGAGATCCGGAAAATTATAGACCGGTGAGTCTGACGTCGGTGCCGAGGAAAATGGTAGAGGCTTTTATTAAAAACAAAATTACAGAGCACATCCGAGGACATGGATTACTGAGACCAAGTCAGCATGGCTTTTGTGTGGGGAAATCTTGCCTGACCAATTTACTTCAATTCTTTGAAGGAGTAAACAAACATGTGGACAAAGGGGAGTCGGTTGATATTGTGTATCTGGATTTTCAAAAGGCGTTTGACAAGGTACCTCATGAAAGGCTACAGAGGAAATTGGAGGGTCATGGGATAGGAGGAAATGTCCTATTGTGGATTAAAAACTGGTTGAAGGATAGGAAACAGAGAGTGGGGTTAAATGGGCAGTATTCACAATGGAGAAGGGTAGTTAGTGGGGTTCCTCAGGGGTCCGTGCTAGGACCGCTGCTTTTTAATATATTATAAATGATTTAGAGATGGGAGTAACTAGCGAGGTAATTAAATTTGCTGATGACACAAAGTTATTCAAAGTCGTTAAATCGCGACAGGATTGTGAAAAATTACAAGAGGACCTTACGAGACTGGGAGACTGGGCGGCTAAATGGCAGATGATGTTTAATGTGAGCAAGTGCAAGGTGATGCATGTGGGGAAAAAAGAACCCGAATTATAGCTACGTCATGCAAGGTTCCACGTTAGGAGTTACGGACCAAGAAAGGGATCTGGGTGTCGTCGTCGATAACACACTGAAACCTTCTGCTCAGTGTGCTGCTGCGGCTAAGAAAGCGAATAGAATGTTGGGTATTATTAGGAAAGGTATGGAAAACAGGTGTGAGGATGTTATAATGCCATTGTATCGCTCCATGGTGCGACCGCACCTTGAGTATTGTGTTCAATTCTGGTCGCCGCATCTCAAGAAAGATATAGTAGAATTGGAAAAGGTGCAGCGAAGGGCGACTAAAATGATAGCGGGGATGGGACGACTTCCCTATGAAGAAAGACTAAGGAGGCTAGGGCTATACAGCTTGGAGAAGAGACGGCTGAGGGGAGACATGATAGAGGTATATAAAATAATGAGTGGAGTGGAACAGGTGGATGTGAAGCGTCTGTTCACGCTTTCCAAAAATGCTAGGACTAGGGGGCATGCGATGAAACTACAGTATAGTAAATTTAAAACAAATCGGAGAAACTTTTTCTTCACCCAACGTGTAATTAAACTCTGGAATTCGTTGCCGGAGAAAGTGGTGAAGGCGGTTAGCTTAGCAGAGTTTAAAAAGGGGTTGGACGGATTCCTAAAGGACAAGTCCATAAACCGCTACTAAACGGACTTGGAAAAATCCAAAATTCCAGGAATAACATGTATAGAATGTTTGTACGTTTGGGAAGCTTGCCAGGTGCCCTTGGCCTGGATTGGCCGCTGTCGTGGACAGGATGCTGGGCTCGATGGACCCTTGGTCTTTTCCCAGTATGGCATTACTTATGTACTTAGGACCTGTAAAAACTTCTACGCCGTAAAGTTAAACCACTTGGACTTCTTGCTCTGCCACCTTTTTCTTTGTTGAAATTAATATAAATTTTCCTGATGTATAGTTAGTAATGCCTCTATATTGTGAACTAAATTTGAGAAAAGATCATGATTTGATTTAATTAAGTCTGACTTAAGTATTTCCTTTATGTTATAAATGACTAATAGTCATCTTTGCTGACTTCAAGAATTGTTCTTGAATTATACTGTAAAATGTGAAAATAAAATAAAAAAAAAAGGAAGATCACAACTGAGCATGTTCATACACAGAACCACTATGACATGAGATAGAGTGTAAGTAGGGAAAACATCTGTAGAGAGAAAACAAGCTAAATTACCAGAGATGGACTAGGAGGCAGGGGAACGATACAGGTGAGAATACATGACAGGTGGTAGAGGATAATCTGCATTTTTTTTTCTTTCACATTAGAGGTAATATAAAAGCAAACATAACCTTCCCATAAAACCAAATGCGAGACCAATGAGTGTCCAGAAATTTAAATGTAGCATGAGGGGCTATGCGAGGGAGGTCCGCACAGAAATAAATAAAACACAGGGCAAAAGAGGCACAAACAGGAATGTAGCTACCAGAAAATTACACTTCAACTGATTCACAGAATATTGTAGAAATACAAAATCAGGTCAAAATAGTACCGAGAAGAAAAAGGCAATGATAATTTTAATAAGTCCGTTAAGTCCACAAAGAGCAAATAACATTCTGCAGCAGTAGCGTAAATGTCTCCAAAACGTAAGATCAGTCTGGCGCGGGCTGTGCGTCGTGGAAGGGTGGTAGTAAGCATCAGAGTTCTGAGTCTGGACAGCAAAAGGTATAGACTTGCAGACTTTCAGTGGACCCTTAAACCGAGGCCAGTCCGTAGGCGGGGTCGGTGGTTTCTCGGGTAGACCCGATCCGCAAGTTGGTAGCGACAAATTGGCACCGACGGCTAGTCTGGCTCTGGTGGGTGTTATTGAGAAATAAAGAGACATCATCAGTATTCTGAGAGACAGATAGAGAAAAAGTGGGGCAAAGAGATCATCCAGGTAAAAGTAATCTTTAAGGAAAAGTATACTTTGGAAAGAAGAGACAAAATTTCGTACTGAACGTGGGGGGGGGGGAAAAATTACACTCTGCCTGTATTTAATGTACTAAAATGTTGATTAGTGACTGAACACAAGTAGTTAATGTGTTTAGTAGGGCATTCAGAAGAGAACACTTTTGTTAAATTTCACACACAACCGATATGTATTCAGGAGAGAAACTATTTGTACATACTGATTGTGCTACCCACAAAATTAAAAAAAACCACATCAGAACTGGTCACTTATACTGAATGTTTGTGTGTGTTTTTGTGGGACCCATCAGATACAGACAGAAGACAGAGTTTGACGAGGCCATATATATCAGATCTGTCTTGTCAGATTCAGTAGTGGACTTAAGCAAGTAAACACAGTATTATACAAAATAAAAATTATGTATGGTATCCTCTCTGAGCACACCACCCGTACTCTCATCCACTCTCTCGTTACCTCTCGCCTTGACTACTGCAACCTACTCCTCACTGGTCTCCCACTTAGCCACCTATCCCCCCCTTCAGTCCGTTCAAAACTCTGCTGCACGTCTTATCTTCCGCCTGAACCGATACACTCATACCACCCCTCTCCTCAAGTCACTTCATTGGCTTCCGATCAGGTACCGCATTCAATTCAAGCTTCTGCTACTAACCTACAAATGTACTCGATCTGCAGCCCCTCCTTACCTCTCAACCCTCATCTCCCCTTACGTTCCTACCCGTAACCTCCGCTCTCAAGACAAATCCTTCCTTTCAGTACCCTTCTCCACCACCGCCAACTCCAGGCTCCGCCCTCTGCCTCGCCTCACCCCACCCCACGCTTAAAGCCCACCTCTTCAAGTTCGCCTTTGGCACCTAACCTCTACACCTCTACCCAAGAAATCTAGACTGCCCCAACTTCACATTTCGTTCTTTAGATTGTAAGCTCCTTTGAGCAGGGACCTTTTTGTTTATTTTGTACAGCGCTGCGTAACCCTAGTAGCGCTCTAGAAATGTTAAGTAGTAGTAGTATTACATATAGCAGTGATTTAACCAGAGCTGAGATTGTGATGTCATAATGCCTCATTCCACCAATGCCTAAGAGCCAACCTCATCAGTGATGTCACAATGGCTCGACTGTCCTATACTTGGCCCACTTCCCCCCTTAGTGTGAAGAGTTTCAGTCTCTGGTATCCAGAGCTGAGATTGTGATGTCATAATGCCTCATTCCACCAATACCTAAGAGCCAACCTCATCAGTGATGTCACAATGGCTCGACTGTCCTATATTTGTCTCACTCTTATCTATTAGATTGTAAGCTCTTTGAGCAGGGACTGTCTCTCTTTGTTAAATTGTACAGCGCCGCGTAACCCTAGTAGCGCTCTAGAAATGTTAAGTAGTAGTAGTAGTATCCAAATGGATTACCGAAACAGTTTCGGTGAGCTGGTATGTGCGCAAATGAACAAATGCATAGCGTAGCCATTCCAGAAATAGAAAAGACACAGGCATTACCTTTTAAATGCTCCTTAGAGAATCTTTTACCTCTGCAGCTGGTCAGAGAAGCTCTTTGGAGCGCATTCAAACAAAATTAAAAGACAAAAAATATTTCTTTATATTAAAATTATCTGGATGGCATGTATGAATGAAACCCTGATTCCATAAAAAAAAGAAATCCTAAATTTGTAATTTGAAGTCTGAAAGAGAAAAAAAAAACGACACTCAGAAATGAATTCACAAGGTCACATATTTCCACTGTTCTGGCTTTTTCATTCTTAAGACACTCATTCACAGATTCCTTCATACTTTCTCTGAGTGAGCAGGGAAAACCCACCATTTCTTCCAAAGTTGGTATATGAGCAGCAGTATGCAAGATCCCTGTGAAACCAGAAATAAAAAAAAAAACAAGCCGCAAAAGTCTGGTGACCAGTGGCGTTGCCAAGGGTGGGCCCGGGTGGGCCTAGGCCCACCCACTTTGGGCTCAGGCTGCAGGAGCTGGCAGCCATAAGGCACGGTAATGGAGCAGCTCCACTGCCCACTGAGGGTGCTGCTGGTGCTGCTCATTACCCTGCTACAGAGGGCTTTAGTAAGAGGGCATGGCCGCCCTTGAGAGACTTTGAGGGGGGGGGGGGATTTGTACAAAAATATATTTTTTTATATTTCATATAACAGGGTGTGTGTGTCTGTACCTTGCGCATTACATATAGTCAAATGCTTCTGCCATACAGAAGCCCACCTGTTCATTCCAACCTGCATGGCCGTATGTGCAGGGGGGCGGGGAGGCTGGATGGCTATTACTGTTGAGGAACACAAATGGCCATCCAGCCTCTCTCCCTCCCCCTTACCATACAGCCCCACAGCACAGAATGGTGTAAATAATAGATTTGTTGTCTAGCATTTGTGATCTGCCAAGCAGAAACTTGCACCTACCCCTAGGTAGCGCATACACGATCTTTTTTCAGTGATCACCAGACACCCTTACCCACAACCATACCACATTGGTGGGGGCCCACGAAGGAGATACAAACAGCTGGCTCATCTTTTCACATTCAATGCATCAGCAATGGTATATAGTGCTAAGGAGAAAAGGGAAAACAATGGGAAAATCATTAGATGGATGCTTACTTCTTCACAATTGCAATATAATACAAGAGTTACAGAAGGGCACAGGCTAGGGGGCTTAAAGAAATATGGTGTTAATTATTTGGTGTTTGCTCACACTTTTTCCAGTAGTAGCTCAAGGTGAGTTACATTCAGGTATCCTGGGTCTCTCTCTGTCCCAGGATGATGCTAAGTTTGTACCTGAGGCAATGGAGGGTTAAGTGACTTGGCCAAGATCACAAGGAGAAGCAGCGGGAATTGAACCGGCAAGCTTGGGATTACAAGGCTGGTGCTCTAACCACTAGGCCGCTGTAGCCACCTGCAGGTAATTTGGGTTTGGACCCTCACCATGTCTTAAGGGCTCAGTAGGCAGTACCTGTGGCCACCTTGAAACTAGTTTGCACCCTACATGTTAGAAATGTTGTTGTTCCATAACTATGGAGGACTGTAGGACTGTGGTAAAGACATTCATTGCATATATTATTCCCCCTCCCCCTCCTATCAAACTTGAGAATGGGTGGCCACTTCATATATGGGGACTGGGGTTCAACACATAAACAAGGATGGAACCTACCGGGAACCAATACAGCAGCTCCAACAGCTGGCCCACCTGGCAAAACCACACAGTACGGCGCTGATGGCCCCCAACCAGTGCACAGGAACCTGGTGAAAACAGAGCTAAGAGTTGACTGCAGACTGCATACAGTGAATGGACAGTCCTTGATCATGAGCAGAAAGAGAAGAGGTGGCTGAGAAGTATGAGCTTACCTTGGAACTTGTGTTGCAAGATTGTGTAGTGCGGCTTCTATCTCCTGGACCAGTAGCTCAATGTCTGCGTCAGTGAAATGACCCTTACCGATGGGTGCTTGCTTTGGTGCCATTCTACCAAGCTCTTTGCTCCCACAGACTGCCTGCTACTACCAGGCAGAGAGAATGGGAGACGGTAAGGGAGGCTCACGGGATGTGGAAGACTGGAAACGAAAGCCGTGTTGGCTGAGGGCCACCACAAATCACCACCCCCCCCCCCCCAAAAAAAAAAAATACACAGGTGTACCCAAGCATACATTGCCAAACACAAACATTAATATAAGTGAGGGTAAAACACTGTAAACTAATGTTAAGAACAACCGCAAAAGTCCCAGCACAGAAATCAAGAAAGGGAAGGCAGGTGGGAACGCCCATAGTTATCTACCCATAATCGAAATCACGCGGCCCAAATCGCTACCTCAGCTGGACACGTTTAGGAATTGTGTGTATAATCGAAATTAATGCGCCCATATCAGACACGCCTATCCCGTTCCAACATGGGCGTTCCTGGAGACTATTTAGACGCCCCTCTCCGTATTTTCGAAATACAATGCCACCACGCCAGCCCCTAACCCGGAAGGGTAATTTTACCAATGCTGAGGTGGAGCTACTGGTCCAGGAGATCGAGCACAGACACAGCAATCTGTTCGCTCCCACAGGCCAGAGACTGGCTGCAACCACAAAGCAGCGCGAATGGGAGACGGTAAGGGACCGCCTGAATGCAGTCTTCCATTGTGCAAGGGACGTCGAGGACTGCAAGCGCAAGTGGCGCAAGCTGAGGCGGGATGTGAGGAGGAAGGCTGGTGCCAATCCCGCAGCGGATGACACCGCGAACCTCACCCCCATGGAGCGCATGGTTCACGTCCTCTTACCCCAGGAGGGCATCCACAGGATCGGGTCCCTTGACACCTCTGCACAGGCTGAGGGCTCATGTAGGTTGACCATTATGAAGCTGGGGTATCTGTTGTGCTACACTACATGTTACACAAGTGAGGGCCAGGGGGCCAGGAGGAGGGAGGTGGGAGGAGGAGTTACAGCAGGGTCTCTGAGTGTCTTCATATCTAGACTAACAGCCCACCTTTATGATGCTGTCTTGACCTCCTAACCACTATTCACTTGCTCAGTATTATTATTATTATGACATTTGTGCCCCGCGCTTTCCCACATAATGCAGGCTCAATGCGGCTTAAGTTGAGCTAGATAATGTATGTCTGTGTATCTTAATTACAATGCAAGTTCTATTTGATTAGTGATATTGGTCATGTGTGTCATAGGAGCAGACTCTGTGGTTGCTTGAGCACCCCCAATATAGAGGAAATATCATGTGTGTGTCCAGGGAGGGGTTATTTCCACTGGCCTTAACACCCTCAATACTTGTTAACAGTTGACTCCTATGGTGTGTGTAGGTTACTACTGTGGCACAACTTTGGGGCCCTTCCCCACTCCCTCCTCTTTTCCCATCACCAAACTGTGCATATTTCCTTCTGTCACCTCTGTGCTCTAGTCAGTGTGGGCCACATGCATGAAACTTAAGGAGCCAATAATCTGGTTCATAAAGCAGTGCTAGGCAGTCTACCAAGTCAGTAGTTAACACAAGACATGCTCAAATGTCCTTCACTTTAACAAATATACAACAAACAGCTTGTCCACAAAGCTGTGAGTGGTGTCCTTCCTTCTCTTGGCTGTCCGTCCACCACCTCTACCCAGCTGCCTTTGGGCCTCTGTTTCACATCGGTGTCAATCCCATTCCTCCTCACCATCTCTTTGCTGGGTCATCAAGTGTGGGGCAATGTATATGAATGCTGAAAGACAAAAGTGGATTATTTTCACCAACACACTTCCTCACCCTTGTGATGGCCTCCAGTCCCAGCAACGCACTACACCAGCAGTAGAGGCTATTAGATTGTAAGCTCTTTGAGCAGGGACTGTCTTTCTTCTATGTTTGTACAGTGCTGCGTATGCCTTGTAGCGCTATAGAAATGCTAAATAGTAGTAGTAGTAGTAGTAGTAGAGGCTGTACCTCCACCACCTGCAGCCTTTGCTGATGAGGAGGATGCAGAAAGGGGGGCAGCTCCTCGCCAGAGGCCATCTAGCCAAAGAAGGCAACTACTGCGGATGGCCACTGAATTGCTGCAGCACAATGTGCACTTGCAGGAGTACCGGCAGTAGAAATTACAGCTGCAGCGGGAAGCACTGCAGGCGCAGCGCCAAGCCCACCAGGAGGTGCTCCAGCAACTCCAACGGCTGGAGCATAGCATCGAGGGCCTGCGCCCTGACCTCACAGCACCTACTCCAGCCGTGATGCAGCACCAAGAACTGGCATCGACCCTCCTCCAGTGGCCAGCAACCACCGGCTAAGAGGTGGGCCTTGAGATCGTCCGCCTCCCCAGCCACTAATGCAGCACCCACCACGGGTCGTGGGCCCAGGTTACAGCCAACAAGGTGGCCGGACTTCCACAGGGCAGCCGAAGCAGCAGGCTGCTGTGTGGATACAGAGGAGGACAGTGGGAGCAGCCCGTCAGAGGAGTCTGAACAGACTTCCCCTGCAGCACCAGCTGCACAGGAACACTGTGGGAGGGGTAGGAGGGGACGGGGAAAGTGATGGGATATGCTGGAGGGTGAGGGTTGGTGGGTGGGGGGGGGTTATATGTTAATACTTATGCGATTGATATGAATAAATGTGTACGTACTCTCAGAGAAAACTTGTCTCAATGAGTCGTTGTCTGGCTCTAACCCCAAGCTGGTGAGCAGTGAGCTCAGCTCTGTGGGCGGGGGGTGGAGGGGGCTCCTCTTCCTGCTCATCCGGGGCCTGCTCCTCTGGTGGCTGTGGCTCCTCTGGGAGGGTCTGTCCTCTGCGCTGGGCCAAATTGTGCAGCATGCCACGAAGATCTTGGCCACCTTTTCAGGGCTGTAGAGGAGTTCCCCTCCAGACCGGTCCAGACAGCGGAATCGGTTTTTCAGTAGGCCAAAGGTCCGCTCAATGATCCCCCGGGTGCTCCGATGTCTCCTGTTGTATCTCTCTTCTGGCCATGGCTGTGGGTGCACCACAGGGGTCATGAGCCAAGTTCTCTGTGGGTAGCCTCGGTCACCTTTGGGGAGAAGCAGGAGGAGAAAGATGAGAGTGTATTGTTTGGAGCAGGTACATTTGGTGGGGAGGGGGGGGGAATTAGGATACTGGGTTGTGGAGCGAGCTGGAGGTAGACAGTGCTGAGGGTTGCCCAGTGGAGGAGGTATAGTTTGGGTACATCCATGTTGCACTTACCTAGTAGCCATCCACCAGTGAACTCCCCTCGCTGAAACCTCTGGAAGATGCCCGAGTGCTGCAGGATATAGGCATCATGCGTGGAGCCAGGGTAGCGGGCACACACATCGATGATCTCCCCCTGGGCATCACACACCACTTGCATGTTCATGGAGTGATATGCTTTGCGGTTTCTGTATGTGGCCTCTCGTGCCTGGGGGGGGGGGGTCTCATGTGTGCAATCAATCACACCTATGATTGAGGGGAAGTAAGCAACAGCATAGAAGGCAGCCATGTTGTTGTGCAGGGCCTGGGGGGTGCTGGGGAAAGTGATGTAGTGAGAGGTGTGTGTAAGAAAAGCATCCAGGAACTGTGAAATAGAAGCCTGGGTGAGACCTGTGTTAACAGCTAATACAGACTGGAAACTCCCACTGGCCAGGACAGAGAGGCGGTGATTTTGAGGTGAACAGGGATGGGGTTATTCCTACGGGTCCGGGGCTGAAGGAGGGGTTGCAGCTGCTCACAAAGCTGCTGAATGGTCGTCCTATCGAATCTGTACCTTGTGAGACGCTGCTGGTCAGTGAGGTCTAGGAAGGTGGTGCGGGGCCTGAACACTTGGGGCCATGAATACCTCCTGCGGTATGTGGCCTCTTCCTCTAACATGCAAGCTGCCAGTGAATTTAATTCCTCCATTTCCCCACCAGTGCAAGTATTAATAGTAGGAGTACAACAAGAACAGCACACAGAATCTCACTCCCACCACGCCCTCTGGCCACTCAAAGAGTACAGGGAACACAGAGACAAACGGAGGTAAAGGAATACAATATACACGTGGGAACAATGAATGGACAGGGATAGGGGGAGGGGAAGGGGCCGGATAGAGCAAGGAGTAGGAGTAGGGAACAGTCAAAAGGTAAGACACTAGAAGCAGGTGAGGGTGAAAACATTCGGACTAGGGCACACAGACGAACGTAACAGGTAACACACTCAGCTTTCTTTGCAACCACCAATTCAGCTCTCCCAACAACGATCTCGCCACTCTCCAACTCCACACAATCGCTAATGGGTCTAAAGACGATTTCCTCCTTGCTCTGGTCGCTTTTATTTCGGGTCTAACCGATGACGCCCATGTTCCCGCCCAACCAAAACCATTTCGCTATCCGTTATACGTTGTAGACGACCACCTCGTAACACCGCCCTTAACACGCCCCCTGTTAGGACGTCCATATCTGAGAAAGCGGAGGAGTGGAGGAGTGGCCTAGTGGTTAGAGTGGTGGACTTTGGTCCTGGGGAACTGGGTTCAATTCCCACTGAAGGCACAGGCAGCTCCTTGTGACTCTGGGCAAGTCACTTAACCCTCCATTGCCCCAGGTACAAATATATAATATGTAAGCCGCATTGAACCTGCTACGAGTGGGAAAGTGCGGGGTACAAATGTAAGAAAAAAAACCATTAAATACGATAACACATAGGCAGAACTTAATGTCAAGCACAAACTTTTGTTGATCAGGGAATCCTAGAATAAAAAAGAAAAAAGCACAGTCTCAGACCTTCAAGGGTTTTCCCACCATCACCACTGCCAAATTCTAAAATTAAAGGCACATGAAAACTTTGCAAATATATCATCAAATGACTAACAGGAAAAACTGGAGCACCGTAGACTATAGAGTCTCAGCCGGAAATGCTGGACAAATATCCTCCCCAAATATATCAATGCCAGAACCACCACATTACCTTGTAGATAAACATGTTACCTTGCCAGGCTGATGTGGGGATCTGTCACACTCACCAGTTGCTGTTGGGTCTCCATGACCATAAGAAGGGAGGCACTGAGAGAGGTGCAGTTATGGTGCAGCTGTTCTGGGTCATGTACCAATTTCCAAAATCTTCAGAGAAAAGACAGCACTTCTGGCCACAGCTCACCCAACCATCTGCACAGGGATTTGTTACTGGGGAATTTTCTCCAGAAGCCTTTTGTAGTAGCCAACAGAAACTACTGAAAAGCTAAGAGAAAGAAAAAAAAAAAAAGGTTATCCTAAGTCCCAATATGACGCAGAAAAAGGAAGACTGGCAAAACTACTTAGAAAAGCTGGGAAAGCAAAGATACAAACCCCCAAATCACTGTACATGTTTTGCATTGCCATATCCTTAGCATCTATGCATCCCATGACATCTACATGTAAAGTCTTGACTATCTGACCTTCACTAATCCAACCATCCGGCATATCCGACAGACACCCCCCCCCCCCCCCCCCGGGTGACAATCAATCTCTGTTTTAGAACAATTTTAGAAAATCAGGAACTCCATTCCTTTATTTATTCTTTGTGAAGGTTTTTAAGCAGCGTTGATAGAGGTTTACAAAATAATGAGCGGGATAGAGTGGACAGATGTGAAGCGTTTGTTTACGCTTTCTAACAATAATAGAACCAGGGGACACAAGATGAAATTAGAATGTGGTAGGTTTAAAACAAATCGGAGAAAGTTTTCTTTACTCAGCGCGTAGTTAGACTCTGGAACTCATTGCCGGAGAAGGTAGTGACGACAGCTGGCCTTGCTGAGTTTCAAGGGGACTAGACAGATTTCTGAAGGAAAAGTCCATTGATCGTTATTAAATTTTAGGTTTTTTGCCAGGTTCTTGGGGCCTGGATTGGCCACTGTCGGAGACAGAGTGCTGGGCTTGATGGACCTTTGGTCTTTTCCCAGCGTGGCGGTGCTTATGTGCTTATGTGACTTTATAGTCTACGGTGCTCCAGTTTTTGCTGTTACAGTCTCAGCCGGAAATGCTGGACAAATATCCTCTCCCCAAATATATCAATGCCAGAACCACCCACATTACCTTGTAGATAAACATGTTACCCTGCCAGGCTGGTGTGGGGATCTGTGACATTCACCAGTTTCTGCTCGATGCACCGAGAGAGGTTCAGTTGTTCTGGGCCGTGTACCAATTTTCAAAATCTTCAGAGAAAAGACAGTACTTCTGGCCACAGCTCACCCAACAATCTGCACAGGGATTTGTTACTGGGAAATTCTCCAGAAGCCTATTGTAGTAGCCAACAGTAACTGAAAAGTGAGAGAGAGAGAAACAGGAGCAACCATTACACGACAAACTATACTCCAAATCACTGTATTTGCTTTGCATTGCCATATCCTTAGCATCTATGCATCCCATGGCATCTACATGCACAGTAAAGTCTTGGTTATCTGACCTTCGCTAATCCAACCATCCGGCAGACACACCCTCTCCGGATAACAATCTCTTTGTTTTAGAACAATTTTTTAAAATCAGGAACTCCACTCTTTATTCTTTGTGAAAGTTTAAGCAGCGTTTTCTATATTATCCAAATTATCACTTCTTCAAGTAAATCATAAATCATACACCACCGCTTGAGTTGTCGACAACATCTTCGCCAGCAACCAGGAGGTCCAGGTACAGTCAGGCAGAGAGTCTCAGCGGGCACAATGGACCTGGGCAACACGTCTGTTCCACTAGAGAGACCTCTGTCTGTTTGCCCTTGAGCTCCTGTCTTTATAAACACGATCTCATCATTTAATTCAATAAGACTGACCGTGTAATCGAGGATGTGACAGTTTCTTAATGCATCCCCAGGAACTGGCCAGGTTTCCAGGGACTCATTTGAAACACCATCCTTAGCCTTAAGCAGGTTTTTATTCCGTTTAGTACAAATCAGTAAATCAATATATAAAAGTCAGGATATCATTTAATATGATAATCAACTCCTGTCTTTTAAATATGATAACACATTGGCAGAACTTAATGTCAAGCACAAACCTTTCCATTACAGAGGCTCACGTTATCCAGGTAGGTACAGCCGGGTTCCTCTGAAATTTTAAACCTGCAACAAAAATACACACAAAAAAAAATCATTGCAAGGGACTAATAAAAACATGATACCCTACGCACTCAAGAACTGAGTTGGGAAATCAAGTGAAAATGTAAAACCATGAGAAAGCTGTTCCAAGGCCTTTTCCGCAGACAAAAATGTTGGCCACCGTGTGTCAGCACAAAGTCACTAACATTTTACACCCATGAACCAATCAGAGAAATCTCAAACCCTATCCACACCACATTTCTTTAAGTAAACAGTAAAGAGCAAGACTTGCATATTATTGAATTCAGATCCATCGGACCATTTCCATGGCTGTTCCTTTTCTTTTTTCAGACCAATCCAATAATCAAATTGACATTTCTGGTTGATCAGGGAACCCTAAAAAAAAAAGAAAGAAACTAAAAAGCAGTCTCAGACCTTCAAGGGTTTTCTCACCATCAACACTGCCAAATTCTAAAATTAAAGGCACATGAAAACTTTGCAAATATATCATCAAATGACTAACAGCAAAAATTGGAGCACTGTAGACTATATAATCTCAGCCGGAAATATATCCTCCTGAAATATATCAATGCCAGAACCACCATATTACCTTGTAGATAAACATGTTACCTTGCCAGGCTGATGTGGGGATCTGTCATACTCACCAGTTCCTGCTGGGTCTCCATGACCATAAGAAGAGAGGCACTGAGAGAGGTGCAGCTGTTCTGGGTCATGTACCAATTTCCAAAATCTTCAGAGAAAAGACAGCACTTCTGGCCACAGCTCACACAACCATCTGCACAGGGATTGGTTACTTGGGGGAATTCTCCAGAAGCCTTTTGTAGTAGCCAACAGTAACTGAAAAGTGAGAGAGAAAAAAAAAAAAAAGGTTACCCTAAGTCCCAAGATTACACAGAAAAAGGAAGACCGGCAAAACTACTTAGAAAAGCTGGGAAAGCAAAGATACAAACAGAGGAAAAGATAAGCCAGTACAGTAAAACTGGGGGGGGGGGGGGGCGATATGTAAGTGATAGGAGAAAGTGCTAAAATGGCATAGAGAGGGTCAAGGGAGAAGGGGAGGAATATGCAGAAGCTGGTAAGATAAAGACTCTATTTTTAGTTTAGTCAGCTCCTCCCAAAGAGACAAGGTGATGGGGCTTGATGGAATACATCCGAGGGTGCTCAAAGAACTCGGGGAGGTTTTGGCGGCTCCGTTGTCTGACCTCTTCGATCCCTCCTTAGAGTCTGGAGTGGTCCCGGAGGAATGGAGAAGGCGGATGCGGTCCCTCTCTACAAGAGTGGAAGTAAGGAGGAGGTTGGGAATTACAGACCTGTTAGTCTGACCTCAGTGATGAGTAAAGTAATGGAAACGCTTCTAAAGCGAAGGATTGTTAGGTTTCTAGAATCAAATGGACTGCAGGACCTGAGGCAGTGTTGGTTTCACTAGAGGCAGGTCGTGGTCAGATGAATCCGATTGATTTCTATGACTGGGTGACCAAACAGTTGGGTGTGTGAGGAGCGCTAGATGTGGTGTATTTAGATTTTAGCAAAGCCTTTGACATGGTTCCGCACAGGGGACTGATTAATAAACTGAGCGCTCTCGGTATGAGTGCTAAAGTGACTGACTGGAGCAGTCATGAAGAAAAATACTTTTTAGATATCCAAGAAAGATCAATATTTGTGTTCTTTACCTAGTTACAGACTTCACACTGAAAACATGAATTGCATTTGTAAATAAGTGAAAGGATTTATTTAAAATAGCAAATTCAGTCTCCATGTCCCGCTACAACTGGCTCCCCTAAGACGGACAAGGATCGTCAAATTACTGTCAGACTAAAGTTATTTTTCTACAGGGCTCTCTTGTGAAAGGGAAAGGGGATTTGATACACCGCCTTTCTGTGGTTATAATCAAAGCTATTTACATTATTAACAGGTACTTGTTTTGTATCTGGGGCAGTGGAGGGTTAAGCGACTTCCCAGATTCACAAGGAGCATCAGTAATTGAACCCAGTTCTCCAGATTCTCACGCTGCTGCATTAGGCTACTCCTCCACTGGAGCTCAGTCCAGCCAACTTGTTAAATTTTTTTTTTTATTCACTTCAAAATAACCATTGATCGACACCTAACACTTGAGAATCACGCGAAAAACACAACCAAGAAGATGTTCCACTCAATTACTACTACTACTACTATTTAGCATTTCTATAGTGCTACAAGGCATACGCAGCGCTGCACAAACATAGAAGAAAGACAGTCCCTGCTCAAAGAGCTTACAATCTAATAGACAAAAAATAAATAAAGTAAGCAAATCAAATCAATTAATGTGAACGGGAAGGAAGAGAGGAGGGTAGGTGGAGGCGAGTGGTTACAAGTGGTTACGAGTCAAAAGCAATGTTAAAGAGGTGGGCTTTCAGTCTAGATTTAAAGGTGGCCAAGGATGGGGAAAGACGTAGGGGCTCAGGAAGTTTATTCCAGGCGTAGGGTGCAGCGAGACAGAAGGCGCGAAGTCTGGAGTTGGCAGTAGTGGAGAAGGGAACAGATAAGAAGGATTTATCCATGGAGCGGAGTGCACGGGAAGGGGTGTAGGGAAGGACGAGTGTGGAGAGATACTGGGGAGCAGCAGAGTGAATACATTTATAGGTTAGTAGAAGAAGTTTGAACAGGATGCGAAAACGGATAGGGAGCCAGTGAAGGGTCTTGAGGAGAGGGGTAGTATGAGTAAAGCGACCCTGGCGGAAGATGAGACGGGCAGCAGAGTTTTGAACCGACTGGAGAGGGGAGAGGTGACTAAGTGGGAGGCCAGCAAGAAGCAGATTGCAGTAGTCTAAACGAGAGGTGAGAAGGGTGTGGATGAGGGTTTTGGTAGAGTGCTCGGAAAGAAAGGGGCGGATTTTACGAATGTTGTAAAGAAAGAAACGACAGGTCTTGGCGGTCTGCTGGATATGAGCAGAGAAGGAGAGAGAAGAGTCAAAGATGACCCCAAGGTTTCGAGCTGAGGAGACAGGGAGAATGAGAGAGCCATCAACAGAAATAGAAAATGGGGGGAGCGGGGAGGTGGGTTTGGGGGGGAAAATGAGAAGCTCGGTTTTGGTCATATTTAATTTCAGGTGGCGTTGAGACATCCAGGCAGCAATGTCAGACAAGCACGCTGAAATTAAAAAGAATAAGACCTTTCTTCCCAAGAACCGTCTTCCGCAACCTGGTGCAAAGGGTATGATACATACCTGTAGCAGTTGTTCTCCGAGGACAGCAGGCTGATTGTTCTCACGACTGGGTTGACGTCCGCGGCAGCCCCCACCAACCGGAAGAAGCTTCGCGGGACGGTCGGCACGCAGGCCACGCCCACCGCGCATGCGCGGCCGCCTTCCCGCCCGTGCGCGACCGCTCCCGCCAGTTGAATGACAAGCAATAAAATATGAAACACACAACTCCAAAGGGGAGGAGGGAGGGTAGGTGAGAACAATCAGCCTGCTGTCCTCGGAGAACAACTGCTACAGGTATGTATCATACCCTTTCTCCGAGGACAAGCAGGCTGCTTGTTCTCACGACTGGGGTATCCCTAGCTCTCAGGCTCACTCAAAACAATAACCCAGGTCAATTGAACCTCGCAACGGCGAGGGTACAACAGAAATTGACCTACAAAGAACAACTAACTGAGAGTGCAGCCTGACCAGAATAAATTCGGGTCCTGGAGGGTGGAGTTGGATTTACACCCCAAACAGATTCTGCAACACCGACTGCCCGAACCGACTGTCGCGTCGGGTATCCTGCTGGAGGCAGTAATGAGATGTGAATGTGTGGACAGATGACCACGTCGCAGCCTTGCAGATCTCTTCAATAGTGGCTGACTTCAAGTGGGCCACCGACGCTGCCATGGCTCTGACACTATGAGCCGTGACATGACCCTCAAGAGCCAGCCCAGCCTGGGCGTAAGTGAAGGAAATGCAATCTGCTAGCCAATTGGAGATGGTGCGTTTCCCGACAGCGACCCCTAGCCTGTTAGGGTCGAAAGAAATAAACAATTGGGCGGACTGTCTGTTGGGCTGCGTCCGCTCCAAGTAGAAGGCCAATGCTCTCTTGCAGTCCAATGTGTGCAACTGACGTTCAGCAGGGCGGGTATGCGGCCTGGGGAAGAATGTTGGCAAGACAATTGACTGGTTAAGATGGAACTCCGACACCACCTTCGGCAGGAACTTTGGGTGAGTGCGGAGCACTACTCTGTTGTGATGAAATTTAGTATATGGAGCATGAGCTACTAGGGCTTGAAGCTCACTGACCCTACGAGCTGAAGTAACTGCCACCAAGAAAATGACCTTCCAGGTCAAGTACTTCAGATGGCAGGTATTCAGTGGCTCAAAAGGAGGTTTCATCAGCTGGGTGAGGACGACGTTGAGATCCCATGACACAGTAGGAGGCTTGATAGGGGGCTTTGACAAAAGCAAGCCTCTCATGAATCGAACGACTAAAGGCTCTCCAGAGATGGCTTTACCTTCCACACGATAATGGTAAGCACTAATCGCACTAAGGTGATTCCTTACTGAGTTGGTCTTGAGGCCAGACTCTGATAAGTGCAGAAGGTATTCAAGCAGGTTCTGTGCAGGGCAAGAACGAGGTTCTAGGGCCTTGCTCTCACACCAAACGACAAGCCTCCTCCACTTGAAAAAGTAACTCTTTTTAGTGGAATCCTTCCTAGAGGCAAGCAAGACCCGGGAGACACCCTCAGACAGACCCAACGCAGCGAAGTCTACGCCCTCAACATCCAGGCCGTGAGAGCCAGGGATTGAAGGTTGGGGTGCAGCAACGCTCCGTCGTTCTGCGAAATGAGAGTCGGAAAACACTCCAATCTCCACGGTTCTTCGGAGGACAACTCCAGAAGAAGAGGGAACCAGATCTGACGGGGCCAAAAGGGCGCTATCAGAATCATGGTGCCGCGGTCTTGCTTGAGCTTCAGTAAGGTCTTCCCCACCAAAGGTATGGGAGGATAAGCATACAGGAGGCCGGTCCCCCAATGAAGGAGAAAGGCATCTGACGCTAACCTGCCGTGTGTCTGAAGTCTGGAACAGAACAGAGGCAGCTTGTGGTTGGTCTGAGAGGCGAAAAGATCCACCGAGGGGGTGCCCCACTCTCGGAAGATCTTGCGTACCACTCTGGAATGGAGCGACCACTCGTGCGGTTGCATGACTCTGCTCAGTCTGTCGGCCAGACTGTTGTTTACGCCTGCCAGGTACGTGGCTTGGAGAAGCATGCCGAACCGACACGCCCAACGCCACATACCGACGGCTTCCTGACACAGGGGGCGAGATCCGGTGCCCCCCTGCTTGTTGACGTAATACATTGCAACCTGATTGTCTGTCCGAATTTGGATAATTTGGCAGGACAGCCGATCTCTGAAAGCCTTCAGTGCGTTCCAGATCGCTCGGAGCTCCAGGAGGTTGATCTGCAGATCCTTTTCCTGGAGGGACCACAGACCCTGGGTGTGAAGCCCATCGACATGGGCTCCCCACCCCAGGCGAGATGCATCCGTCGTCAGCACTTTCGTGGGCTGCGGAATTTGGAAGGGACGTCCCAGGGTCAAATTGGTCCGTATGGTCCACCAGAGCAGTGAAGTGCGGCAACTGGTGGAGAGGCGGATGACATCCTCTAGATTCCCGGTGGCTTGGAACCACTGGGAAGCTAGGGTCCATTGAGCAGATCTCATGTGAAGACGAGCCATGGGAGTCACATGAACTGTGGAGGCCATATGACCCAGAAGTCTCAACGTCTGCCGAGCTGTGATCCGCTGAGACGCTCTGGTCTGCGAAGCCAGGGCCAAGAGATTGGTGGCCCTCGCTTCGGGAAGGTAGGCCTGAGCCGTCTGGGAATTCAGCAGCGCTCCTATGAATTCCAGAGACTGAGTTGGCTGGAGATGGGACTTTGGGTAATTTATCACAAACCCCAGCAGCTCCAGAAGTTGAATAGTGCACTGCATGGGCCGGAGGGCTCCGGCCTCCGAGGTGTTCTTGACCAGCCAATCGTCGAGATATGGGAACACGTGCACTCCCAGCTTGCGTAGGTAGGCCGCTACCACCACGAGGCACTTTGTAAACACTCGTGGGGCAGAGGCGAGCCCAAAGGGCAGCACACAATACTGAAAGTGCCGTGCGCCCAGGCGGAATCTGAGATACTGTCTGTGAGCTGGCAGTATCGGGATGTGAGTGTATGCGTCCTTTAAATCCAGGGAACATAGCCAATCGTTTTTCTGAATCATTGGCAGAAGGGTGCCCAAGGAAAGCATCCTGAACTTTTCTTTGACCAGGAATTTGTTCAGGCCTCTCAGGTCTAGGATGGGACGCATCCCCCCTGTTTTCTTTTCCACAAGGAAGTACCTGGAATAGAATCCCTGCCCTTCCTGCCCGGGTGGTACGGGCTCGACCGCATTGGCGCTGAGAAGGGCGGAGAGTTCCTCTGCAAGTACCTGCTTGTGATGGGAGCTGAAAGAGTGAGCTCCCGGAGGACAATTTGGAGGCAGGGAGGCCAAATTCAGGGCGTATCCGTACCGCACTATTTGGAGAACCCACTGGTCGGAGGTTATGAGAGGCCACCTTTGGCGAGATGCCACGTCACAGGTGTCAAAAATCCCCCTGGACAGGAACTTTCTGCACGCCTTCAGCTGCCTGACCACCTCCTGATAAGGCCTGGACTGCTCCGGCGGGAGCTTATCGACCAGGTCCGCCAGCTGTTGCACATTGGTCCGCATGTGGATGCTCATATAGAGCAGGTAAGATTGGATGCGGGTCACGAGCATGGAGGATTGGTAGGCCTTCCTCCCAAATGAGTCCAGAGTGCGAGACTCCCGCCCCGGGGGCGCCGAGGCGGTATCCCTCGAACTCCGTGCCCTCTTGAGAGCAGAATCCACGACCGCTGAGTCATGGGGCAACTGGGGCCGCATGAGCTCTGGGTCAGAGTGGATCCTGTACTGGGACTCTGCTTTCTTGGGAATGGTGGGGTTAGTTAGTGGTCGCACCCAGTTCCGAAGCAGCGTCTCCTTCAGGACATTGTGCAGCGGTACCGTGGAGGACTCTCTAGGTGGTGATGGATAGTCGAGGACCTCGAGCATCTCGGCCCTCGGCTCTTCCACAGAGACCACGGGAAAGGGAATGCTTATAGACATATCCCGCACAAAGGAGGCAAAGGAGAGACTCTCAGGAGGTGAGAGCTTCCTCTCCGGTGACGGCGTGGGGTCCGAGGGAAGGCCCGTAGACTCCTCTGAGGAGAAATATCTCGGGTCCTCCTCTTCCCCCCACGAGTCCTCATCCTCGGTATCGGACATTAGCTCATGTAGCTGAGTCCGGTACCGGGCCCGGCTCGACGTCGAGGCACCAAGGTCTCGGTGTCGTCGAGCGGTGGACTCCCGCGCCGGCGGGGACGGAGCTCCCTCCATCGACGTCGACGGAGACTCCACCTGCGTGGCGGTCGAGACCGGCACCGCAAGCGGCGGCGGTGTCGACAGCCCCGGCGCCGGGCTAGAGCTCGCCGGCGCCACAGTCATTGGCGCCGGGGGCGCAAGCACCCCCGACGCCGGCACAGCCTGGCGCATCAGCCCTTCCAGGATCCCCGGAAGGATGGCTCTGAGGCACTCGTCCAGGCCCGCTGCCGGGAAAGGCGGTGGGGCCGGTAAGGGTGTCGGTGCCAGAAGCTGCTGGGGGCCAGGAGACGGCACCGAGGTGCCGGAACCCCGACGCGTCGGTACCTCCACCACCGACGGAGATCTCTCCTCTCTGCGATGACGCTTCGGCGTCGACTCCTCTTCAGGGTGCACCGAGGGCTCCCGGTGACGGCGCTTCTTATCTTTTTTCCGGTGCACGTCACCGGCGCCGGAGGGCATGGAGGAGGAGGAGGTCGATCCCCCTCGGTCTCGAGGTACCGGGTCCGACAGGGTTCGGTCCCGTGGCTCACGAGTTGAGGGAGTGACCGGGCCGACTGCCCACGCGGCCTCTCAACCCCACTCTCACCGGCGGACCGGCGGGCCAACGGGACCTGTTCTCCTGGGGTCGCTGCCATCGGTGCCGATGTCTCGGGCATCGATACCGGTACCGAAGAACCGGCCTTCGATACCGATGCCGTCGAGGTCGACGTCGAGGGGCCGGCGCAAGTTCCAAAAAGACGGTCCCGCAGAACTTGCCTCGCAACCTGAGTCCGTTTCCGGAGACCGAGACACAAAGCGCACGACTTGAGATTGTGCTCCGGCCCGAGGCACTGGAGGCACCAAGCGTGGGTGTCGGTCTGCGAGATCGGCCGGCCGCAGCGACCACACTTCTTAAATCCACTCGGGACCTTCGAGGACATCGACGGAAAAATCGCGTCGGCGAAGTCAAAGTCGGCAATGGTGGCTAAAATCACACCACGAAAAAATCAACCGACCGAGCGGCCACTAGGCCGCAACGTGGCGTCCCCGCTAGAAAGCGAGGGAAAAAAGGGGAGCGCGTGCTCCACACGCGCAAAAAATTTCTTTTCTTTTTTTTTTTTTTTCTTTAAAACAATACAAAAACAGAGGGAACCGAACGGTCCAAGCGACGATCCGCGTAAACGCGGTCGAAAATCCGGCGGCTGAACAGAGAGAGAGGCAAACGCACCCCTCTCTCAGTCGCGGAAAAAAAGTAACTGGCGGGAGCGGTCGCGCACGGGCGGGAAGGCGGCCGCGCATGCGCGGTGGGCGTGGCCTGCGTGCCGACCGTCCCGCGAAGCTTCTTCCGGTTGGTGGGGGCTGCCGCGGACGTCAACCCAGTCGTGAGAACAAGCAGCCTGCTTGTCCTCGGAGAATCAATGGTACTCAGTCATCTAGACTACTGCAACACCGGCTGCAAAGAGCAAATAATCAAGAAACTTCAGACAGCCCAGAATACTGCAGCTAGACTCATATTCGGTAAAACAAAATACGAAAGCGCTAAACCCCTACGAGAAAAACTGCACTGGCTCCCACTCAAAGAACGTATCACGTTCAAAATATGCACCCTAGTTCACAAAATTATTCACGGAGACGCACCAGCCTACGTGTCAGACCTGATAGACTGCCACTCAGGAATGCTAAAAAATCATCCCGTACATTCCTCAATCTTCACTTCCCAAATTGCAAAGGTCTTAAATACAAACTAACGCATGCGTCAACCTTTTCCTATCTGAGCACAGAATTCTGGAATGCGCTGCCGAGAAACCTAAAAACGATCTATGAACAAGCCAACTTCCGAAGTCTACTGAAGACCCATCTCTTCAACAAGGCATACAACAATGATCAATAAATATGAACTCCTGTACACAGATCCAGAACTGCCCCTACAATATTTGCTTGCCAAACCACTATCAGATTTTATTCTCTCGCTATTACTAAATGTACATTTTCTATATAATTCTTAAATATTTCTTACTATGTTTGCTAAAACACTACCATGTTTTATCATTATCATGTACCCAAAATCCTTCTGTTATTACTAATTGTATACTTTCTCACGTATTCTCACTATTCATGATGTATTGTAAGCCACATTGAGCCTGCAAAGAGGTGGAAAAATGTGGGATACAAATGCAACAAATAAAATACAGATAGCGGCCCAGTTTTGGAGCACAGCCCAACCAGCAATTTTTTTGTAGCAATCACTTCAAAATATATTCCAGTCAGTTTGGTGAAATATTTTAAAATCACTTCAAAATATTGCAGGACAGTTTTTATGCCATGCGGGATCTGGCAAGCACAGCCAAATGAGGAGAAAGTGCAGGTCAGCACCACAAAAGGCAGAATCTCCAAACACCATAGGGCCATCTCCTACCCAAGTTTATGCAGGACAGTGCTGGTTGATTTGCACAGCCTGTCACTTCTACCCTGCCCCAGCTCCACACACCACCCACCAGAACCACACAACAGCTTCAGCTATTGGCACTCAGGCCCATTCCTACCCGGCTATGTTAAAGCTTCCTTGTACTCATGGCACCTCTGCTTAGGTACAGGACTCTCCTCCCTGCTCCGGGTCTTTGCCCAACTGTGAACACTACAGATGACATGGGAAGCCCCTTCCCCCAAATTTCATGTTTTCTGGTGTTGCTTTGGGATAAAAATTACATAAGGAATATTGCTGACATTCTTCATGTCATTTTGAAAATGAATGTACAGCAAAAAAAAGGTACTGAATATATTATTAAACCCTAAAATTATTACCACATGAGCTAAATCCAATAAACAAAAACAAACAAAGACACTAAGCTGAATCCAACCCCCCCCCCCCCCACCCCACTTAAAAAATCCTGGAAAGAGAAGGCGACATAAGCAACGGGTAAAGAAAACCTGAATGTTAAATAAGAGATAAGGAAATGATAATGAACAAATGGGGAAAGCATGCACAGCGACTCCTGGAATTCTTTCTGGGGGGGGGGGGGGGGGAGGTGGAGAGGGATATAGCTGTGTTCTGTGTATACAAGGAATAAAAATGGTTCAGCTTTAGCTAAAGAGATACAGGAGAGGCTCCACACAAGCAAAATCCGGACAGCCACAATTCTTTAAGGCTAAAACTGTATTATGCAAAACCTCAACACCAAGTCTCAAGCGCACTACCATTGAGAAAGACTTAAGGAGCAACTTGACACAATGAGCAAAGCAGTAGCTGAGAATTGTTTGTGTAGGGCCCAATATAATGGCAGGCCAGCTTTGATTTTAAACGTATTTTCAAACTTTAAGTTTTGGGACCCCCTTCCCTCCCAGGCTGCACTCTGGTCATGGTCTTTCCCTCCATCATTTCTCCCAAAGCCCAAATCATGAAAAAACTCCAAACCGCCCAAAACACAGCTGCCAGACTCATTTTTGGCAAATCACGATTCGAAAGCGCAACACCACTTCGAGAAAAACGTCACTGGCTCCCTATCAAGGAACGAATAAACTTCAAAGCCCACACAATGAGCCACAAGATCCTTAATGGCGAAGCCCCAAGCTACATGTACAACTTGATCGATCTTCCAGCCAGGAACGGGTCCAAATCTTCTCAAACATATCTCAACCTTCATCTTCCCAACTGCAAAAGCCTCAAATACAAAACCTACTACGCATCCAACTTCTCTGTTATAGGCAGCCAACTCTGGAACGCCTTAACTAGACATATCCGAAAAGCCAATGAACACCTACCCTTCCGAAAGCTGCTGAAGACTTCCCTCTTCAAACAAGCCTACTCAAACGACCCAACTTAAATCTCCAACCTAATCCACACCACCAGCACTACCCACCCTCCAATCCTTTCCCCACATCTTTTACTATTGTCCCACTCTATATAACTGTGCTATCTCTGTGATACATGTACCTTAGTTTGTATTATCTTTGTGACACATTGTACCATACTTTGTAATCCGCACTGAACCTGCTATCGAGCGGGAAAGAGCAGGGTATAAATGCTACAAATAAATAAATACAGAGAAATAAAACAAAAAAAGCATACAAATTACGAATTCAAATGACTAGTAGTTCATCTTTTTTTAAGTTGTAACCCTTTTGTTTTCAGATAACATGGGATAGACACTTTTGAAAATATCATAGCTGAATCTGATTGCCACTTTAAAGAATGCACTAAGGGGGTCTTTCACAAGGTACGCAAGCGTTTTTAGCGCAGACTAACCTGTAGACACCCATAACATTCCCATGGGCGTTTACACAGTTAGAGAATGCATTAAAAAGTATTTGTAGCATTGACACAACAGCAAAGCAAAAGGCAATTGAAACATTGTGCGAAAAAGTATTTGTAGCATTGACACAACAGCAAAGCAAAAGGCAATTGAAACATTGTCCGAATAAGTATTTGTAGCATTGACACAACATCAAAGCAAAAGGCAATTGAAACATTGTCCGAATAAGTATTTGTAGCATTGACACAACAGCAAAGCAAAAGGCAATTGAAACATTGTCCGAATAAGTATTTGTAGCATTGACACAACAGCAAAGCAAAAGGCAATTGAAACATTGTGCGAATAAGTATTTGTAGCATTGACACAACAGCAAAGCAAAAGGCAATTGAAACATTGTGCGAATAAGTATTTGTAGCATTGACACAACAGCAAAGCAAAAGGCAATTGAAACATTGTGCGAATAAGTATTTGTAGCATTGACACAACAGCAAAGCAAAAGGCAATTGAAACATTGTCCGAATAAGTATTTGTAGCATTGACACAACATCAAAGCAAAAGGCAATTGAAACATTGTCCGAATAAGTATTTGTAGCATTGACACAACAGCAAAGCAAAAGGCAATTGAAACATTGTCCGAATAAGTATTTGTAGCATTGACACAACAGCAAAGCAAAAGGCAATTGAAACATTGTCCGAATAAGTATTTGTAGCATTGACACAACAGCAAAGCAAAAGGCAATTGAAACATTGTCCGAATAAGTATTTGTAGCATTGACACAATAAGTGTTCCATAATGATTCAATTACACAAAAGTGAGATCCAGAACTGCCACGTTACCAGCTCAAAAAGAGGACATTTTGAGTCAGTGCTGGCAATCCTTGTTTGATGTATTAGGGATCTGCAGCAGCAGTTTCGAATGGTAAGGTCCAGGTCTACAACCACCACACTGCTTTTGGGATATAAGTTATGGGTTTCAGCTGAAAATACACAAGGCATTTTTGGCCAAAACCCAAAATTTAGTAGGCCGGATTCAAAACCTGGACTGGCCAAAAAGTCTGCCTCCTGGAACTGGGAAACTTGGCAGTTCTGGAAAACATAAGTGCAGGAGATCTGGTGTTGAGAGGAGAAAATTAAATTCAGCGTTTTGAGTCTGCAGTCTCACCAGTAGTTTTTCTTTTGAAAGCCTGACAATCGTATGGATCAGAGTTAATGAAACGTCACATTATCTTTACAGAAGCCTAATGATTAGAACAGCAGGCTAAGAACCAGGGAAAAAGCATTTAAATCGCACAGATGTTCCTTATGATGTTGGGACAAAACAATTAATCCTCCACTCCCTCAGGTACAAAGTTAAGATCCTTAAAGGCATAGGAAACTATTTACTAACCTGGAGGGGTACCTACTCATGTATAAGAAAAATTTGCATACATTGGACAGATTCTAGGCATATCTGTAATGCATATTAATTATGTGATCCTAAGAACACCACTGGAAAGAGAATGGGACTAACAGAGCAACCAAATCAGCAGACTACCACTAGATGTCGCTGTACACAAACAGCAAAGCTGACAAGCTGTTCAAAAACAAGGAGGAGATGAAGTGACATCAGAATGCTGAAACATAGTAAATGACAGCAGATAAAGACCAATTAGACCAAGTTTCCCCTTCCCAACACAGCCGTCATCCCCGTTCACTCAAAACAAATCAAGCAAACCTATGAGCTGCTGCATCCACTTTTGTCATTCTTTGTTGTTGGTTAGCATTTTTATTTAACCTTGCTTATATTTTCAAACATGCCAGCTTGTGTAGTAAACAGATGTACGCAGAGGAAATATAACAGAATACCTTTTCATCAGGTGCCTGTAAGCCACATTGAGCCTGCCAATAGGTGGGAAAATGTGGGATACAAAATCCAATAAATAAATAAATTTGTGTGTCATTGGGATGGGATGGTTACAGGGACACCCTAGCATGTGTTATATTCATGCAGAGATTTATTTTCTCCTGGTAATAGGGCCACTAAAACAGAATCATGTTATGAGAATCAGGTGCCCAACATTCAGAGTTTCTATTTATGACATTCATATCCCACATTTAAAATGTATTAGGATGAAACCAGGGAGCATTTGAAAGCTTTTTTTTTTTTTTTCCTGTTTGTGGGAACTTGCTCCTTCTGTTTTGAAGAATGCAGTGGTATATCATAAAAATGCACTTAATATAGTTCATTACTATTATTTACCACTGGTTGATATACAGCAGAATTTAACCAATTAATAGCATTTTCTCAGTTCTTACCCAAACACAAATAAAATTATAATGTTAATTATAATCTGGTTCTTGAGTTACCCAAGGCAGTCAGGTTTGTCAGGATATTGACAATGAATATTCATGACAGAGGTTTGCATACAGTGGTTGCTTTGAGTACTACTGATCTGTACATCTGTTGTGTTATTGTGGCGGATAGAATCAGTCAGGTGGGGTTAAAGGGAGGGGGAGGGGAAGGGTTCTTGGGGTAAAAGTAAAAGTTTGTATTGTGCCATGTTGGATGGTTTACTGGGTTTTTTTTTTTCCGTGTTGTGTATGAAGCTTACTCATGTTTTGCTTTTAATAAAGATGATTAAAACATAAGATTTGGATTTTACTGAACTATTATTCTGTCTGGCTGTATTTTCAGTTTGGCACAGTATAAGCCATCACAAGAACAAAACCAATGGACTGCATTAGGGGCTTAGAGCCCATTTAGTTCTGTTTCAACAAATTTATTTATAGCTGTTGGACAGAAAACATTTGTATTATTTTGAAACATGCTCAAACAGAATAATCCATTTGTGTATCTAAAAGGCAAACTTGTACAAAACAGATGAAGATGTGCCCCAATGAAAGGAAGAGTTTAATTCTACTTGCATTTTGTAGATAGAATGTATTTGGATACAGGCAGCAGATGATGTTTTGTATATTCCTGAGAATCTAGCATGTGATGTTTTTGTTCTTTCCTGAGAAAGTAGCAGAATAGCAGGTGATGTTTGTACATTCCTGAGCAGGTTCACGAGCTGTTCATGTAGAGTTGTTCTTGTAAGCAATGCATGATCATGGTTGTGTAAGCAAAATGTAACCAATAGTAATGATAATACATGTAATATCCATGAATATTCATAGAGTATATAAGAAGGGGATTGACTCCCAAATAAAGAGTTTTTTGCCCAGACACACGAGAGGAGAGTTATTTTGCAACATCTGGTGATCCCCGACGTGATCGGTGAAAACGTGACGTACTTACTACGACTGGAACAGTCAGCGCGCCATTCCTTCTACGGAACACTGTAAGTATGGGGGGAAATTTAACATCATCACATAAACAACATGCACAGGAGCTATATACTATAACGCAAAGATATGGTTCCTCCCGAAATCCAATAACTCTTAAAGATATAGAGCGTTTAATTGAGGAAATAGTTTGTCAATGTCCCTGGTATCCAGAGAAGGGATCATTCGATCCTCAAACATGGGAAAAGATAGGGCAGCAGTTTCGTTTAGAGCCTAGAGTTTCGACTCTATATTATTGACTTGGAGAGAGATATATTCTACTATAGTAATTCTCTCTTCTGGATTGACAGGCATTACTAACGAAAATATATCCAACAAATTGCCAGGCAAGACCTGGTCTCTTTTACCTCCCGCGACTCTTGGACCTACACCTTCTCCTCCTTCTTGTCGGCTGGCCACCGATATGGGAAGGGAAGAGCAAAACAAAACTCCTGACTTTACTACTACTACCCCTAATAAACCAATTGAAAATATCCAAAACAACAACGCTAATGATAGCGTTATTATTACCAAAACACCAAAGAGCGTAGAACGACCTAGTTTAATTCAATTAGGTATACAGCAAGCACGAAAAAATGGTGAATTCATTTGGAACGATGATCTATGGGATAATTCGGAACCTAATCCTAATTTATACCCAGTTACTAGAACTACAACAATAGAGGCAGGGAACGAAACACATCATGCAGAATGGACTGCTCTACCTTATCAAGTTTTGAGAGAATTACGTAGAGCTATCGTAGAATCAGGTTTAAAAAGTTCATTTGTTCAAGGCATGATAGAAGGGATTAGTAACGGTTACTTAATGACTCCAAAAGATTGGAAAGACCTTTTCCGTATGCTGTTAACTCCTGCGCAATATGTAGTGTGGGATAATGAATATAAGCAAGCAGCACAACTTATCACTGGGACTAATTTGGTGCCTGATCAAATTTATGGATCGGGACCATTTTCAACCCTTGATATGCAAATTCAACAAAACGATACCTGTTTTCAAGCCATAGGCACTTGTATCTTGCGAGCATTTAAAAGAACACCAGAAGGGAATAAACCAACAAAATCTTTTGCATCAATTAAACAGGGTGCAACCGAATCTTACCTTCAATTTGTTAATCGATTGCAGGAAGCTGTAACTAGGCAAATTGATAATCTTGATGCGCAAACAGAGTTATTGATTAAATTAGCCCAAGAAAATGCAAATTCAGATTGCAAAAAGGCATTGCAGACTGTAGCTCATCGCCCAGGAATTACTTTAGCAGATTTATTGAGCGCATGTGCAGATGTGGGGACTCATGGTTATTCTATGAATTTGTTAGCAGGAGCTATACAAAAAGGTAATAAGCCACAGGGGACGTGTTTTAATTGTAAGAAACCAGGACATTTTCGAGCTCAGTGTAGAGCCCCAGGAGGGGGTGCCAACTTTGCAAAAGGACCTTCTCGACCTTCTCGAAAATGTCCTCGATGTCAAAAAGGATATCATTGGGCCAATCAATGTCGCTCTAATCCAATTAATTCCACACCGCCACCCCCAAAAACTTTGCTCCGGGTTAACTCCTAACCTCGGTCCAAAGGGAGTGCAAGGGTCTTTTGCTCATAGTACTACTGCTACACAAGGTAGTGCAGGAATTGACCTTATTGCAGCGGAATGTAAAACTGCCATCTTACCTCATGAAGTTTTGGTATATAATACTACCTTTAAAGGACCCATTCCAGCGGCTACTGTAGGTTTAGTATTACCTCGCTCCTCTGCATCGAAGGCAGGTATTCATGTTATCCCTGGAGTTATTGATGCTGATTACACAGGCATTGTTAAAATTCAAGTATGGTCCTCATCACCTTTAACAATTTCTCCCGGGGACTCGTGGGCACAATTAATTATTTTACCATATTTTACAGCACCTATTCCTTCTACTGTCTCTCGTACAGGGGGCTTTGGATCTACGCGACAGGTAAGTGCAGTTTTAAAACCGGTTTCTAATGCACGACCCACTGCTCAATTTTTATTGCAACAAAAGCCCTTTGTTGGTATATTAGATACCGGGGCGGATGTTTCTGTCATAGCTTATAAACAATGGCCTGTGGAATGGCCCATTGAAGATACTTCACATGTGACAGGAATAGGGGGAACTCAGTCAGCCTCCCAAAGTTCTCAATGGTTATCTATTACATATCCTAACGATACCAAGGTTCTAGGACATATTAAGCCCTGTATTTTACAAGTACCCTTTAATTTATGGGGTCGTGACCTTTTGGAACAATTAGATGCATCATTGATCCTACCTGATTAACAGTTCATAAATATGTCTTTTTCTCTTCCTTTGGAATGGAAAACTGACAAACCTGTTTGGGTAGAGCAGTGGCCGATTACCAGAGAAAAACTGTTGATTTTACATCAATTGGTGGAAGAACAATTACAATTAAATCACATTGAGCCTACCAATTCTCCATATAATACTCCGGTATTTGTGATCAAGAAAAAATCCGGAAAATGGAGATTTTTACATGACCTACGAGCTATTAATGCGATTTTAGAACCAATGGGCCCGTTACAATGTGGTATTCCAAATCCTAATTTGATTCCTTATGATTATCAATTAGCTATTATAGATCTGAAGGATTGTTTTTTTTCAATTCCTCTCCAGGAAAAAGATTATAAATACTTTGCTTTTACTGTACCTGTTTACAATAATGCACACCCTACTACTAGGTATTGTTGGAAAGTTTTGCCCCAGGGAATGTTAAATTCACCCACTATTTGTCAATACTATGTTCATCAAGCCTTGCAACCATTTCGTGCCTATTTCCCTCAACTTTTGGTATATCATTATATGGATGATATACTAATTGCAGGGATAACTCTTCCCCCTTCTTGGAAATCTACTTTAATTTCTATCTTGGCCTCCTCAGGATTAACAATTGCCTCAGAGAAGGTTCAAGAAAAGGAACCCTATTTATATCTAGGTTTCCGTATGACTAAAGCTGCAGCCCAACCTGTCGCTCCTCATCTCAATTTACAGTCTCCCACGACATTACATCAATTACAAGAGATTTTAGGAAATCTCAATTGGTTACGTCCCTACTTGAAACTTCCTACAGAATTTTTACAACCCCTGTTTCTCGCATTAAAAGGTCATAAAACACCTGCTGAATTAATTACACTCACTGCATCGCAACAAACAATTCTGTCACAATTGGATCAAATCTTACAAACAAAATGGACAGATAGACGAGATGCATTTGCCCTTTTTTGTTTTTGCGTTCTCAAAGACCCCACCCACCGACAACCGTTTGGTGTCTTATATCAAGATACAACTCCTCCGAAATTGATAGAATGGGTCTATTTACAGAATACTCTCCATTCTACTATTACACAATGGCCCCAGCAACTAGCCTTGCTGATTACTAAAGCTCGAGAGCGAGCAACATTCATGACTGGTTTCGACATTCTTAAACTCATCATTCCTCATTCTTTGTGGCAGTGGGAAAAAATGATTCAGTTCTCCGACGACTTGCAATTTATTTTAGCCACTTATGTTGGTATTATAGATTGCCACTATCCTAAAGACCCTCGCATACAGGGCACATCCATTTTGCCAATCACTCTTCATGATCCCATTTCTTTACGTCCACTCCCTACTGCTCTCACCGTCTTTACAGATGGTAGTCCCACTCGTGGGGTGGTTACTTGGTACAATCTGAACAAATGGCACGTCAAATTTACCTCTCCACAAACCTCTGCTCAACGTTCAGAGCTTGCTGCCATCATCCTGGCTCTTTCTTTATTTTCAGATCAACCACTGAATCTTATTGTTGACAGTCAATATTGTGCTAATCTTGTCCGTCGCATGCCCGACAGTTATGTATCATTCAAAATGGATGCCTCTTTTTATGCTTTACTGTTAACCCTCCAAGGTTACTTGGAGAATCGCCTTTCTTCTCTCTTTATAGGTCATATCCGCAGTCATCAACCTTTTCCTGGTGGTCTGTCTGAAGGGAATGCTCGAGCGGATCGCCATCTTCATTTTTTCTCCACAGCACACTGCAGTCATGAACTTCATCATCAAAATGCACCTAGCCTAGCTCGCCAGTTTCAAATTTCTTTAGAAGAAGCTAGAGCTATTATCAAAAATTGTCCACAATGTTCCTTTTCAGCTCCTACTACCTTTTTTCCTGGAGTTAATCCTCGTGGTCTGGAAGTTAATAGCCTCTGGCAAATGGACGTTACTCACTTTCCCCCTTTTGGTCAATGGTCTAAGCTTCATGTGGTTGTTGATACTCATTCTGGATTTTTGTGGGTCACTGCACAAAAAGGGGAAACTACATCTCATGTCCGCTCTCATCTTCTCCAAGCTTTTGCGGTCATGGGTGTTCCTAAAACTCTCAAGACAGACAATGCCCCTGCTTATACTTCCACCTCCTTACAGGAGTTCCTGACCCTCTGGCATATTGAGCACCTTTTTGGTATCCCCTATAACTCCACTGGTCAAGCTATTGTTGAACGTGCTAATCGCACACTGAAAACTGCTTTAAGTAATCTGACTACAAAAAAAGACGGTATTCTCCGTCATAGAGTAAGCATTGATGAATGCTTAGCACAAATCCTTTACACACTGAATCATCTCAATCTCATCAATAATCCTGCTACAAAAACTTTTTCTTCCAGATTTGAACAACATTTTCGTACTCCTGCCCCACCTTTATCTCGTCCTTTGGTCATATACCGACAACTACCTTCTGATCAGTGGAGTTCCCCTGTGCCTCTCCTTACCTGGGGTCGTGGTTACGCTGCTGTTCAAACAGATTCTGGCCCGGTGTGGATTCCAGCAAAGTGGGTGAAACCTCATGTCGTGGCATCAAGGTCTTCACAACCCAATTCCCAATTTCACACTCACCTTCAAGGACCGCAGATGCAAACACGCAAACGGTCAGTGACTCGTCAACCTAATGCTCCTGTTACTTGGGGACAAATTAAAGCCTTGAGTCAACAAGCTACAGAGACTTTAGAAAAAGCTCATATTGAAAAGACTGATGATAACTTCGTAGTGGCTATTATTGCAGCGCTTAATGCTAATTCCATTACATTGCTTCTACTGTGTTGTTGTTTGTACATACCTTGTGGACAGTCACAATTACTTCCCACAAAAAAAATATTTGGGAAGCGTTTGCAATTTCACTGAACCAAACTGATTTCTGTCTTTCTCATCAAAAGGCAGTTGGAGAAGTTTTGGCAACTTGCCTGATTCCAGTATGTCATGATCCTAAAGATATGCAAAATGATACTTGGTTTTATTCACAGCTTCCTGTTAATTCATCCTATCGAAATGCTTCTTATGAATACCATAATTGGGGAACACAAACCCTGTTGCCGCCTACTTTGGCAATGCATGTGAGAACCAATCAAATAGCTAGTATCAATATGACATGTGCTCGTATGGTTAATTGTACCCGATCAAATTGTGTTAATTTTGGACCAACTTTGTTAAATTGTAGCTCCTACGAAAATGTTTCATATATTTATAAATTTACTCATTTACCCTCTGGCTGGTTTTGGTCATGTGGAATGTATACCTTTAATTATATTCCAGCTAATATATCTGATGGTACTACATGCTGTCTAAGTCGACTCACTATGGTACTTCCCAGTAAACATATTTTATTTTCTAACTCCTCACATATGCGATCCAAGCGTATGACCCTTGCTGCCAATTGCAATGATAATGTTAAATTTCTGAGTCAAACTGAATATCTGGCACTTGCATTTTCATTAATAGGTGTCCCTGCATTGGCAGCGGCAAATGCAAAAAATATTCGTGAATTAGCCTGTTGGGCAATTAAATCAATCAATGCAACCTCCACTGCTATTAGTTTACTTAATGCTGAGCAACAGCAATTACGTCATGGAGTTTTACAAAATCGAGCAGCCATTGATTATCTTTTATTACTTAACCATCATGGTTGCGAAGAGTTTCAGGACATGTGCTGTTTTAATTTATCTGACAATTCAAAGGCCATTGACAAACAATTAGCTTTCCTACGGAATTTAACTACTCATATTACTATTCATAATAACCTACTCTCTGATGTATGGGATCAATTGTGGCAATGGATCCCTTGGACCTGGCTCCGCCCTATTATCCAGTATTTAGTCATTGGTATTTTTGTTTTCACTATTTTTTGCTGTTGTATACAATGCATTCCTAACCTTTTTTCTTTATGTTTTCCTCGTCCATTCGCTCCAACACGTCACTCTGCTCAATATGTTTATAAGCTATTACAAACATCTCCACCTCCATCTCCAGCTGGCACACCACGGAGATTTCATTAAAAAAAAAAAAAAAAAAAAAAGGTGGAGATGTAGATAGAATGTATTTGGATACAGGCAGCAGATGATGTTTTGTATATTCCTGAGAATCTAGCATGTGATGTTTTTGTTCTTTCCTGAGAAAGTAGCAGAATAGCAGGTGATGTTTGTACATTCCTGAGCAGGTTCACGAGCTGTTCATGTAGAGTTGTTCTTGTAAGCAATGCATGATCATGGTTGTGTAAGCAAAATGTAACCAATAGTAATGATAATACATGTAATATCCATGAATATTCATAGAGTATATAAGAAGGGGATTGACTCCCAAATAAAGAGTTTTTTGCCCAGACACACGAGAGGAGAGTTATTTTGCAACAGCATTTGATTTCAAATATATTCCATTATCTTTAGAAACACCAGGCTTAACAAAGTTAAAGCTAAGCCCAATATCCCCCACCAAAGAGACCTAGAAATAAAAGGCGACATACAAATCATTTCTACAGCAAATGTTAATAAATAATGGAAAACAAACAAACCTGTGGGTCATAAGGGAGAGAGAGACGCCGAAGGTGCCTCGTGGGACCGGTCTTACGCAGGGGCGGGGCTTCCTGCTAGTACCGCGAGACCTCCGTCAGGAGTCTCGGCAGCAGCCCTGCCCGTCCTCCCTGCGAAGGTAACGTTACGTCACAGTGGGCGTGATGACGCGACAACATCGGGATCTGACTGTCTCGCGCTGGGCTATTGCTACATAGATGCAAGGATTGATCTAATGCGATCTCTTACTTTCCACTGGAGCCTCCTAAGTAAGAAATGAACAAGTCTGAGGAAGGGTCTCATTGGACTTGAGACTTGAAAATGGATATGCATTAAATACATCTTTTTAATTAGCATTGATTGCATCTGCAACTTTTCCTTAAATTAGTTTCTCTTATTCCTATCTAACTCCTGTGACTCTTAATGTTCCACCTCCACTTACACCCCTCTGCTGCCTATTAAAATGTTTTTAATGTGTATTGTATCAATTATCAAAAGGGAGGAGATATGTAAACAATATATCATCAGCTCAAAAAATACCCTTAAGTAATTCAGGAAAACGTTGCCTCAAGAAGCCCCTGGCTCTAATATACATCTCTATAGAGCTCATCGGGGCCGGATTGCTTCATCATAGGCAACGATAACCTATAAACACAGCAGTCTATGCCCTACATAAATCTAATACTTTTTTTCTTTTATCTTTTAGTTTCTTTTTTTCAATTTTAAACTTATGAAGGGCATTAATAAAGTCAATGTATAACGGCTACTTAACTTCATAAGGTCCAATCCTTCTTATAGTGAGTCTTCATTCGTGGCGCGACCAAGACCATTGGCCAGTGTTTCGTTGCCTGCGTCAGGGTCAAATAATCTGCATTCCACTTCGTAGAAGGATCTGCTGTCTAATGTGGACCAATGGTCTTGGTCGCGCCACGAATGTAGACTCACTATAAGAAGGATTGGACCTTATGAAGTTAAGTAGCCGTTATACATTGACTTTATTAATGCCCTTCATAAGTTTAAAATTGAAAAAAAGAAACTAAAAGATAAAAGAAAAAAGTATTAGATTTATGTAGGGCATAGACTGCTGTGTTTATAGGTTATCGTTGCCTATGATGAAGCAATCCGGCCCCGATGAGCTCTATAGAGATGTATATTAGAGCCAGGGGCTTCTTGAGGCAACGTTTTCCTGAATTACTTAAGGGTATTTTTTGAGCTGATGATATATTGTTTACATATCTCCTCCCTTTTGATAATTGATTCGTGAAAAAGTAGAAGGAGGTTTCCTTTTGTATTGTTTTTAATGTGTATTGTAGACATTGTCAGTAACAGACTATGCTATAATGTTATTTGAATATTTTACTGCTGTAGCTGATTGTCTGACTTATAATTGCTGCACTCTCATGGCTGAATTTCTTCAAAAGGTGGTGAATAAATCCTAATAAAAAAATAAATACCATTGTTCACATGAGGTTGTACTCCAAGGGTTGGAAGATGCCAAGGATATTTTGAGTTTACCAAATACTGGTTAACATTAAGCTGGGTACAGAATATAACGTTTCTTGGGTGCTGGTGGGCATTAAACTGCCTCTATTCTGCCTTTTTCTTGTTTGGGGGTTTCTTGTACTGAGATGTACAGTGTCTGCTCCCTGTTTGCACAGGGTTTCATACAGAATAAGACACACAATGCACCTCATTGGACTGGACTTCACATCCCGTCACCGGAGAACTCCTGGACCTGGGTGGACGGCTCCCCATTCAGTGGAAAACTGTAAGGTCTCCCTGGGATGTTTTTCTCTCCCATCACTTTTCTTCTGATTTTCTTTCTTTGTTTCATTTGTACCCCGCACTTTCCCACTCATGGCAGGCTCAATGCGGCTTTCTCTTTATAGCTTATAAAACCCCAAATGGCTGATTAGCCACTCAGATCATGCAGTTTACCAACACATCCCTAATCTGCCAATCTCTTATCGCATCATAAAATGGGACAGCAAATGCTTCCATGGCTCCACCTTCATCTTTGGGCTAGCTCAGGGTTTCGTGTGGCATTGGGGACAGGGGGTCCTAGGGAACTTGCCCAGGTTGTACCCTCTAATGCTGGCCCTGGCCTTATACTCATAAAAGAGAAGGTGAACCCTTCCCAACTCTGCCTCCCCCCCATAACAGGAACCTCAGAGCTAGAAATACTGAGCACTGTTACAATGGACAATGTTCCTGAACCATCTGGATGCAGGATAATAAAAATGAATCTGTGTATCTTGCACCTGTACTGAAAATATGAAAGGAAGTTTGAAAATTAAATATATCTGTGTGCTTTCCCTTCCAACCCAACCTAAAAACAATCAGCAGTTGGCTAAAAGTAAAAACAGCTCCATCCTTGCTCACTTTCTAAACTATTAAATAAAAACAAAGCAAAAATCAGAATATGAAGTGAAACCTTTTTATTGCACTAACCAGGGTTTATTGTAGACAAAAAGGAAGTGGTGTGGAGTGTATATTAATTTGCATGTTCCCCCACCTATTCTGACCTCATACTCCCCCAGACTGCTGTTACACAGTCCAGGAATTAACAAACTCCATAATCAGAAGGACTCACTGGGATATAAGAAGATAGTTTATTACAATCTTACCAATAGCAGTACAGGCAAATCAGGTACTCGTATGGTTGAACAGCAGTTCACGACACGTCTGTCACCCTCCTTCTCTTGTAACCTTCCTTCTCCCTTCTCCTTCACTCACAGGAGGTAAGATGGGATTGAGGAGGGGGGGAGGGGGGAAAGGCCAGGGGCAGGAAAAACAGGTGACCAGATGCTGGATTAGGGAGCAGAGCAGAAATCTGTGCTATTTTTCAAGCGGGGCCAGTTTTTCCAGAAAAAGTTCAATGTGAGAGCTAAGACCATCCATCACCAAAGTGACACACCTCCACCTCCATCCCTTTCAAGAAGGTTTCCATCCCCCCCCCCCCCCCCCCACAGTGTTTAAATTCCCCTATACCTCCTCTCTCATTTCTTCCAGCACCACCAAGTTTCAACTGCCTGGTGCTCTCTGTCTTGTGAGAATAGAGTGGGATTTTGGGCAGCCCATACATCAGACTTACAGAGGTACAAGTATGACACAGAATAACTGCAGCAGAAGGGCTAAGGAAAAAAAGGGCCAGATTGTGAACTGGGGAAAGAGGGGGTCACAGTTAGGTTGATGGGGGCCACCACTGACCTTGCAATGAAGACATGAGCAAACGTATTATCTCTCTGGTATTTGAATTCCAGGGCTGTTAAATGTGCAGATTTTTGATACTGTTTCACAGTGGTTCTATTATTAGGTTTCAATTTACATCAAATATTGTACTTATGTTTATTCTTGGTTATTTTACTATTGTTATGCAGTTAACAAAATTATAAGTTTTATGTGTACACCGCGCCTTGGGTGTATCTCTTCATAAAGGCGGTTAATAAATCCCAATAAATAAATATTTAGTGTAAAATGTTCCTGCATGTCGCAGTGAGTGATGAATCTCTCCTGCCTGGTCCTGTTCTTTGTACCGTTTGAACAGGACACTTGAATTCATTATGATATGAATTTCTAATCCCGTGTCCCTGACACTTTTTTACCCATCGCTCATCGGTTTGCCCCCTTCTCCTACTTCCTCCTCTTCTCTGTTTCTCCTGCTCATCAGTGTGTTTCCCCTCAATTCTCGCCTAATTTTGACTCCCCTCAAGGGTTGCCCATTTTTGACTTCCTGCTGTTTTCAGTGCTCTAACAGTTCCATAATAAATCCAAGCTCTTGGTATAGGAATGGGAAGGGAAATGTTCACTGCATAATAGAGGGACATGTGTATTATTAGATAGGAGAACAATCCTTTGAAGGAGCACATTAAGAGGACCCGCCAGTAAATACTGTTGGGATAATACACTGAGTAAAACACGAGTTATAAATATTGGAGTTTCATATAAAAGTTTATTGTTAGTAGTTATGCAACTGCACAGTAATTATACATGTACACATTATAGATATAGGAGAAGACAAGAAGGAAGGGATAGGGGAGAAAAGTTTGGAAAACATTGATGATGGACGTTTCAGGTTTAGTAATGTGTACTAGACTTCGCTGTTATATGATTTATATTGACTGAGATGGAATTGTATACCATGTGACCTCATCAATAAAAAAAATTGTTGAAACATAAATCCAGGCTCTTCTACCTTCCTGTTTCCTGTTGCAGGTTCTCCGTATCGGGATCCATGGAAGAGGACCGGTGTGTGTCAGTAAATAATCATCACTATGATTCTGACTCCTGCACCAATGCTGCTCGCTGGATTTGCCAGAAAGAAGCTGGGAAGGCGTAAAGAGCTAATACAGAAATGCAGTACTGGCTAGAGCACATTAGTAATCTAATACATGAAACACGGGCTCCAGCTCAAATCATTCACAATAGCCCTCAGAAACCTCAGACACTCTGCCTTAGGTTTTAAAAACTGTTACTAAGTTTATAGCAATGTTTCCAGTGTTCAGTTTCTATCATTGGGCAAAAACTCCGTTAGCTTACAAATCTCAGGTTTGTGAAACGTTAACTATTGTTTCCTCGATATCAAAAAGAGCACTTAGCTTCAATGTTCCAGAATTAAGGATCCAGCAATTATTATTATTATTTATTGCATTTGTTTCCCACATTTTCCCACCTCTTTGCAGGCTCAATGTGGCTTACAATACATCATGGATAGTGAAAATATATAAGAGACTATACATTTAGTGTTACGAGGTTCTTGGGTAGTATGATAATGATAAAACATAGTAGTAGTTTTAAAGTTCGACGGGGCCACTGTTTCACACTTTTACGGCTTCGTCAGGAACTTTGCTGGTAAATATGCGTTATTTTTACGGGGCCACCGTTTCACACAATTGAAAAAGGAACAGGAGAATTCCTCCTTAAGCTTAAATTTACAAAAAACATCACAAACAAGAATTCAACTTGTTTGAAATGCAGCCCAAATTTAACAAGGAACAGGAGAATTCCTCCTTTAGGTAAGCTTAAATTTACAAAAACGTCATAAACATATTCAAATTATGAAAACAAAACTGCAGTTTAAATTTAAGCCAGGTAACATGTTACGCTTTCTCAGACCACTATATCCCAGCCTGTCTTTTTTTAAATGTCACTCTTCCTGTCAGTGCCTGAACCAGTCACTGCTCAAGTACTGACAAGAACAGAGATTTATCAAAGAGCTGCCCATTACGGCCACGATTTTAAGGCAGCAGTAATTTGCATGTTCATTGATTATTGCATGCCGTGGTAAGTTTTATGTGTTTCTTCCGTGCTCCTTCTATAAATGTGACCAGGCTGCCGTGCTACAGATCCATTTTCGGTTTGTGTTGCAGCCAGCGCTCTTGGCATCATCATGATTCAGGCAAACACAATCTGAATCCTGCAAAATTGCAAACCTGCAACAAAAAAAATCATTGCAAGGAAGCATTAGACATACTTCAAAGACAAAACAAATGAGATATGCTTTGTACTCATCACTTGAAAAGGGAAACTAACAGTGACAATGTAAAGGAGCTGGTTTGACTTTTCTTCTCAAGAAAAAACAGTGGCAGAAGGACAACTTAACAAGTGTTTTTTGGTTCTGCTGGTTCACAGCTCCCTCAGGGCCTCTTTCACTCAACTGTGCTAAAAATGCTAGCGTGCCTTAATAAAAAAAACCCCTCAATTTGGACTTCCATAACGCAAGTATGTTTAGCCACCTTTAGGCAACGTTCTCCCATCCATGTTTTGGCGGAGATCAAAAAACACACACAGATTGTATTTTCTATTAAAAATCAACCCAGATAAAAAGTTGTGCAAATGTCCACAGGTACTTTGTGGTTACAGCAAAGTCTGAGTGTAAAAAGTACTTGTGGACTTTGTCCCACTGTCTGAAATGTGCCCCTGTTTTAGTGAATGACAAACAGAAAGACTTACGTGTTATTGAATTCCGACCCATCTGTCCATTTCCATGGTTGCCCTTGCCTTCCTCTTCTCAGACCAATCCAGTGGTCAACACGACCTTTACGCTTCATTAAATAATCCTTAGGAAAATAAAGTTGAGTTTAGTTTCTTCGTAAACCACCTTTCAGTAATATAACAAAGTAATTTATGATCAACAGTGAGGAACTGCAGAGAGAAAACCATTCTCTTGGGGGGGGAAGGGTTATTATTACCCTGATAAAGCCATTCTCTGTCAGATACTATTTTTCCATGTGGGGTTTATTACCCTGCAGTGCTGACAGGAATCTGAAATTAAGGGTTCAGCTGAGCCTCCTCAAAGGGGTGTCAAAATAACTTAAGGAACTGTATAGAGCTGAATGAGTGGCCTGTCTTACTCCATAAGTACATAAGTGTTGCCATACTGGGACAGACCAAAGGTCCATAAAACCCAGCATCCTGTTTCCAACAGTGGCCAATTCAGATTACTTACCCCTCCCCCCAGCAGCGAAGGATAAATTCAGAGTCAGGGATGGAAATGTTCCTTTGTGGTGCCATCACATCCGAGGTCGATTAGGCAAGCTACTCCAGTATGGGTTTGCTCTATTTGTATGTGTGGACTTAGTGCTGACCCTCCTCCCCCTCTTCCTCTTCCTCCCCCCCCCCCCCCCCCCCAAGAAGCAGAATTATAACTGCATGCATAGAGTGGGGCAAAGCAGGACTGGAGCAGCCTGTTAAGTTGAGTTGGGGGCGGGGGGGGGGGGGGGGGGTCACACTGGAAGCTTTCCTGAGAAATTGTAAAGCCAGAACTGCAGTTTCCACAAGTAACCATAAAGTGGCACTATGACTCCAGAAATGATGAAATTCACTTTTACTGCTGTTCAGGTGAAATGAGTATTTACTACAGTTGAACAGACTTTGTATTGGACCAATTTACTGACCTACAGCTGACTCTTATTTCTATGTATTCAAGTGGAATAACATGACTTTTCCTCTGTTGCTACCCCACCCATATTAAGGGACACACACTAGACATAATTACATACAAATTCTCACATGAACTAAATATCAGAATAAAAGACACAAAATGGACAGCCATAGCATGGTCTGATCACCACAAAGTGAACCTCTCTCTTCAATGGCAAACAAAACATTCTCAACCCAAACAAGAACATTCAACCTACACCACGAGAAGCAAAATAGACCCACTAATATTCTGGCAACAATTATACGACAACGAATGGACAACGCCAACAGACTCACCCCAATTTCTTCATGATTGGGACAACAGATGTAGAACTATACTAGACAACATAGGACCACTCCAAACCAGAACCTCACATACAAAAAACTCAATACCATGGTTTAATGAAGAACTGAAAGAATTACAAACACAAGTCAGAAGACTTGAACGTGCATGGAATAAGAAAAAGGACGACTCTATTCTCAATGACTGGAAGGCTACAAGGATACACATAAACTCTTCCAACTCGTAAACAATCTACTAAACACCACGCCGGTTACTTCTAATAACATAAATACCCCATCAGCTGACAACCTGGCGAAATACTTCAAAGAGAAAATTATAAAGCTACGAACTATGATACCCAGCAACACAATTGATTATACAAACCTCCTTGAGTGTCTAGACCCAATACATGGGGAATATCCAGCAGACCGATCATGGACCAACTTTGAATCGCTATCGAACGAAAACATTTCCCAATCACTCAAAAGATACGCCAAGTCGCAATGCAAATTAGACATCTGTCCTAGTAATCTGATAAGAACTGCCCCTCAACAATTCATAACAGACCTCACGTCACCTGAACTACATGTTACAAAATGGTCTCTTCCCAATGGACAAAGGAAACATTCTACTCACTCCGCTACCTAAAGATGCAAAGAAAAGCACAAGTGACTTAACCAGTTATCGCCCAGTCGCATCTATCCCGCTAACAACCAAACTTATTGAAGGCATAGTGACGAAACAACTCACTAATCACCTAAATAAACACTCAACCCTGCACAAATCTCAATCAGGATTTCAATCGAACTACAGCACAGAAACAGTACTAGTAACTCTAATGAACAAATGTAAACAAATAATTGCATCGGGCAATAACATACTTCTCTTACAATTTGACATGTCCAGTGCCTTCGACACGGTCAACCATGGAATACTACTACATATCCTGGAATACATTGGAGTTGGAAGCAACGTTCTTAACTGGTTTAGAGGATTCCTGACAACAAGATCATACCAAGTAATGACTAATGCGGTGATATCAGCCCCATGGTTACCAGAATGCGGAGTTCCTCAAGGATCCCCCCTCTCACCAATCCTCTTTGACCTAATGATGATACCACTAGCGAAGCTACTAGACAATCATAATCTTAACCCATACATATATGCAGATGATGTCACGATCTACATCCCGTTCAAGCAAGACCTAAAGGAAATCACCAACAAAATCAACCAAAGCTTCCAAATCATGCACTCCTGGGCAGATGCATTTCAGCTAAAACTCAACGCAGAAAAAACACAATGTCTTATACTCACCTCACAACACAACGCAAATAAATTCAGCACCATATCCACCCCAAACTTCTCCCTCCCCGTCTCAAATAACCTGAAAATTCTAGGAGTCACCATCGACTGGCATCTCACACTTGAAAATCACGTGCAGAATACAACGAAGAAAATGTTTCACTCAATGTGGAAACTCAAAAGAGTAAAACCTTTCTTCCCAAGGGCCATCTTTCGCAACCTGGTACAGTCAATGGTACTAAGTCACCTGGACTATTGCAACGCACTTTTCGCTGGTTGCAAAGAACAGACCATCAAGAAACTTCAAACAGCCCAGAACACCGCAGCAAGACTCATATTTGGAAAAACAAAATATGAAAGTGCAAAACCCCTAAGAAAAAAACTACACTGGCTCCCACTTAAAGAAAGTACCACGTTCAAGATCTGCACGATTATTCATAAAATCATCTATGGAGGTGCCCCAACCTACATGTTAGACCTCGTTGACCTGCCACCAAGAAATGCTAAACGATCTTCCCGCACCTTTCTGAACCTACACTGCCCCAGCTGTAAAGGATTAAAATACAAACTAACACACACGACCAGCTTCTCTTAAATGAGTTAGCAGATGTGGAATGCACTACCAATTCACTTTAAAACGATAAATGAACTAAATAGCTTCCATAAAGCTCTGAAAACATAGCTCTTTAACAAGGCCTACCACGAGAACCCATAATTAACTACATCACAACACCTGAACACCTTCTATTCAGATTGTCTTACTCTAATACAGTGGCGTAGCAGGGGGGGCTGCCACCCGAGGCGGGGCGGTTCGCCGTTGCACCCCCCCTCCCCGGGTGCAGCACAATGACACCCCCTCCCCTCCTCCGACCAGCTCCCGCACCCTACCTTTAAAAAGAATATCGGGAGGCGCAGCGCCTCGCGCCTGCCCTGCACTTAAAAGAAATGTGGACCGTCGAGCCTTCTCTCGAGCTGTCTGTCCCGCCCTTGCGGAAATAGGAAGTTGCGTCAGCGGTGGGCGGGACAGACAGATCGAGAGAAGGCCCGACGGTCCACATTTCTTTTAAGTGCAGGGCAGGCGCGAGGCGCTGCGCCTCGCCTCCCGATATTCTTTTTAAAGGTAGGGTGCGGGAGCTGGTTGGGGGGGGTGTCGATTCGCTGAGAGGGGGAGCTGGCAGGGAGCACCCCCCCCCCCTGAGCTGACACCCTGGGCGGACCGCCCCTCCCGCCCCCCCCTTGCTACGCCACTGCTCTAATACTCCTTGACCAGATCCTCTTGCTCTCTCTAACTTCTCTGTAACACCAATTGTATTATTGACCCTGTTATGGCGATGCCATAACAGATCTTTGTAAGCCACATTGAGCCTGCAAATAGGTGGGAAAATGTGGGATACAAGTGCAATAAATAAATAAATAAACTTGTAAGCAGGTTTGTCAGTTGTCAAGGTTTCAAACCTGACAGAAGTCTATTAATGCAGTTTTATTCTTCACAAATGTCTCATCTTGAAAATGAAGGTTTCAGTCGCTCAGAGGTTAAGGGCTATGCGTTGATCCATATCCATAAATTTATAAAGTCTGTAACCACCATGGGGGCAAAGAATTCCACACAACATCAATTCATCAGCCCAGCACCAAAAATATTGTTTATGTTAAGCAAATATAACTACTGACCTCAGCAGTGACAACTTTCACACCGAGACACAGCCCAGTGATTCACTGTAATCATCTTCGGTCCACCCATAACCTTTTATGGTCTTAGAACTTTTTGTAATTTTTATACATTTTTTAAAAATGCTACTTAGCTTTCACAGCGATTTCAAATTGATGCTGACAGGACCCTCACCTCCATGGTCCATGTTTCGAGAACCTGCTTCAGGATTTGAAAGCAGTGCACATTATAAGAAAAGGCTGAGGCTACATCGGACCAGTAGTTATACCCACCTAACATTAAACAATATTTTTGATGCTGGGCTCATTAAGGAGTGGAGGAGTAGCCTAGTGGCTAGTGCAGCGGACTTTGATCCTGGGGAACTGAGTTCGAATCCCACTGCAGCTCCTTGTGACTCTGGGCAAGTCACTTAACCCTCCATTGCCCCTGGTACAAAATAAGTACCTGAATATACTATGTAAACCGCTTTGAACGTAGTTGCAAAATACCACAGAAAGGCGGTATATCAAGTCCCATTTCCCCTTCCCTATTTGAGATTCTACATGGAATGTTGCTAGTGGAGGAGTAGCCTAGTGGTTAGGCAGTGGATCTTGGTCCTGGGGAACTGGGTTTGATTCCCACTGCAGCTCCTTGTGACTCTGGGCAAGTCACTTAACCCTCCATTGCCCCTGGTACAAATAAGTACCTGTATGTAAACCACTTTGAATGTATGCAAAAAACACAGAAAGGTGGTATATCAAGTCCCATTTCCCTTTCCCTTAATTGATGTTGATCCATATCCATGCCAGCCTTGAGAAATAGGACTACGGGCCACTCATTGAGTGGTGAGTGCCCCACTGCCCTTCAGGTGAATACTGCCCTCCTCCTCCTCTCTCTCTCTCTCTGTTCTTTAGAAGAGACAGATTATTGATATGGGCATTAAGTCCTTTTGAGACAACAAATGTAGGTTTGTCTGTCCAGCCTGTTGCATGTCTTTCATGATCTGCAAAGACCAGCTGTCATTTCCATCGTACCCCTCCCTAATCTCAGCCCATTTTCTCTGTACTGGACAGGCGGTTAGACATTTAAAGTTGGGGAGAAAGGAGCAGCACTCACCTCACTGTATCTACAGCCAATCCTGTCACCCATTTCCATTGATGCCCGGGGGCTGTGATTCTCAGTCCAATCCAGGCACGGTTTTTCGCTTTTCTGCTATTGTGTATGAAAACCTGCAAGAATCAGGACAGAGGCATCTAATATTGGATAAGTAGGTAAATATACTTCCAAGAAACACTCCTGAAATCTCCAGAAAAATGTGAGATGAACTTACTACTCTGTGGTTAAAGATGTGCAGCCCTGCAGAGGAATTAACATTAATTGAATATGATACACAGATAGCTCTGACCAAACAAGAGACAGCCAGGAAGTGAACAGCAAAATATAGGAACACTACTACAGTGTCAAAAATCCAAGTCTTGTCAGATTTGGCAATATTAAAACTTCTGTAGCAGGAGCCTCGTGTTTTAAGGGGTTTTAAAAAACTTCTAGGGAGCCCCCATCATAACCAATATCGTAGGCCTTGTTCAGCAGTCTGTCTATATCATGGCCTTTTACTTTAGAATGTATTTTATAACAACAAAGGTTTATACTTTTGAAGTATCTGTATGTCTGTTTCATATCCCCCATCCTCAAGGGCAGTGGTTCTTGTACTTCTTACCAGCTCACTCGCATCTTGTATCTCCAGAAGTTGGGCGTCTCTCTTGGCGCAGTCATCTCTGCTGTCACTCCAGCTTTTGAGGGTCATGGAAAAGAAGTAACATTTCCCACCATGATGCAGCCAATCCCCGGCACAACCTGTGAACGCTGATACAGCTGGAGGAGACGGGGAAATAGATGTGAGGAAGTGCCCAGGCAAGCCATAGTTCCCCTTAAGATCACTCCAGAGGGAGAACAGAACAGACAAGTCCCAAGAAAAGGAATGCTCCGAGAGTGTCCCAAGTTGACTGCACTATCAAGAAGGTGTCCACCACAGTCTATAGGTAAAAGATTGCCATGGTAGGAAGTTGCATTGACCTATTCCGAGACCTTGGTCCTGAGTGTCCAAGCTGGAACCAGGTCTGGGTATATTTGTGAGTGGTTTGGAACTGGCCAGAAGCCACTCTAATGAAACTGTTCGCTGTGATTTGGAAAGCGACTTCACTGACCCAGTAATAAGCCTATGATTACAGAAATAACATGTTTTGTTTTACCTGCAAAGCCCTGTGCAGCTGTGTTTGTTGAGGGTCTAGGGCTGGTCAGAAAGGCAGACGAGTTCACTACATCTTTAATGGAAATCTCAGAGGGATTCAGAGCACAGCCATCTTCCCCTCTTCCCTAGAATCTCCTTAGAGAGGTTGGGGGTACAATTAAACATACAGTAAATAAAGGCCTTTTTTGGGTCTCTCTCCATCTCAACCTCTGTTCAGACCCTGTGATACAATGTCTTACAGGGAATTACTTAACCTTCCACTACCTGATAGGAATAAGCAGAACCTGAAATGGCACCTCAGCACTGATAGGTACCTGGTTCTGCTGCCCACCTGTGAGATTCTGCTGATAGTGTAAGATCACAATATTGTGTGGTCCTGGTGATGGAGATGCTGGGGTGGTGGGGAAGGCTTGGTGTTAACTGTATAGTTGAGCTGTAGGAGATGACACTCATGGTTTGGAGATGAGGATGCTAGTGATGAAGACACTGAGGATCAGATGTTGACCCTGATCGTGATACTGGTGGCTGTGCGTCTGTGTTAGTGTTACTGGTGCTGAGGGTGGAGGCATTGGTGACACTGATGGTGTTCATGAATGTGTGGATAATGGTGCTGGGAGTTGAAGTCTGGTGATGGTTAAGGTGTTGGTCATGATTGTCTGATCTGCTGCAGATGGTGGTAGTGACAGTAAGAATAGGGGAGGGGTGAAAGGGAGAAGGAAAGTAAAGAGAAGGGTGGTCTGTTCTTTCTTCTGCCATCGTGTACTCTGTTTCTATAATTCACCTGCAGTAATGTTCTTTGACTCTCGATGTGTGCCCTGGTTCTGAAGACACTGTGAGCTATGAAGGTCGGACGTGTTTATGGACGGTCCTTCTCCATTACATCCAGTGGGATGATACCAGAAACCTTAGAAAGTGGGAGAAACAGGTCACATTGATGACAATATCAAGATGTCTTATCTATGACACTAGAACAGAGCTGTGAAGTAGGCCACAGATGGAACAACGAAGCCAAAGAGTAGACTTTATCAAAGGATCCGACATGGCCCATATTTTGGCAGAAGCCTGCATCAGGGGTCTAAACCATGACACAGGCTTCTGCCAAAATACGGGCCTTGTTGGATCCTTTAATAAAGTCTACTGTTTGCTTCATTGTTCCATCTGTGGCCTAGTTCACTGTTCTGTTCCACATTTTACATGTGTTGCTGTTTCCCTCCACTTTGCCCTGTCTTTATCTAAGACACTAACAGAACATGCCACCCAAAGAGGACGTCTGGTCACATGGAAATGCCTTCCCCAGCTTCTAGTCCCATCCAAGAGGCTAGGTTATTAGCAGTTGTGGAGACTTAATTCATTATCAAATAGGATCAATTGCATAGCCAGAAGGAGAAACCAGAGGTGTTGAAGTCTCTCAAAATTATTTATATAGTAAATAGACAAAACAGGCCTCAAATCCTCACTAATGCTTCCACAGAGGTTCTGAGCTAACCTTTTAGCCTCCTCCGTCCTGGCATGAAAGCTCTGGCATCTTGCTCAGCCTTTTTATCTTCTTGTGCATTTCTCTGCATTTGTGCTGAATAGCCAAAAATCTCATTTCCATGGATTGAAATATGTTGTGCTCTAGTGTTTGTTAGGCTTTGTGCATGGTTAGCTCATGAGCAAAACCCATTTTTGCATACAGCACCCACAACATTGTGCAATAAAGCCAAGTTACCCAATGCATGAAGCCTAGTGCACTGTCTACACCAGCCCCTCATTGCCCTGGCTCTGATGGTTCTATGTAGCTCTGTGTTGTTTCTCGGAGGTGACTTGGGGAAAGGTAATCTGTTGCTTACCCCGGAGACTCAGAGCGATCACAGCTCCAAGCAGTAGAAGATGCCCAGCACCTCCGATGCCCAAAGCTATTCTGTGCCAACGCGGACACCTCTGTGCAGCTGTAGAGAGATCAGAAACAAAAAACATCAGTGATACAGTGTCTGGAGCTGAAGCATTTATATATATAGCTAATCATTTATATATCTTAATTATTGTAGATTTTAGAACCTCTAATAAAGGTCTCATTTACCTAATACGAATCCACAGTAATTATTGAATAGTCTGTGTCAGTGAAGCAGGCTATAAATCCATAGCAGTACATAAATCCCAATAAATAAATTAAAGGCAACAGCAAAAGCAAGAAGGATGTTTGGGTGCATAGGGAGAGGATAGACAGAAGGAAAAAAGAGGTGATAATGCCTCTGTATAAGACTCTGGTGAGATCTCATTTAGAATATTGTGTACAATTCTGGAGACCAAACCTTCCAAAAGATATGGAGCTCGACCAGAGAGCGGCTACTAAAATGGTCAGTGGTCTTTGTCATAAAGCTTATAGGGACAGAATTAAAGATCTCAATATGGAAGAAAGTTGAGAGACGGGACATATGATAGAAATGTTTAAATACTTCTGTGGCATAAATGCATAAGAGGTGAGTCTCGTTCAATTAAAAGAGAGCTCTGGGATGAGGGACATAAGATGAAGGTAAAGGGGACAGACTCAGGAGTAACCTAAGGAAATATTTCTTTATGGAAAGGGCGATGTATTTGTGCAATGGTAGTGACAAAGACAATTTCTGAATTCAAGAAAGCTTTGGACAAGCACAGGTAGGGATTGTAGAGTTGAGCAGTTGGTGTGGCTGGGCAGACTGGATAGGCCATATGGTCTTAAGATAACTGCCTTCCAACAGTGGCCAAACCAGGTCACAAGTCACAGAATCCCAAATAGTAGCAACATTCCAGAACCTTAAAGAGCATCAAGATTCCGGAATTTCCAAAGAGTAATGACATTCCATGCTACCAATCCCAAGGCAAGCAGTAGCTTCCCCTTGTCTGTCTCAATAGCAGACTATGGACTTTTCCTCCACGAACTTGTCCAAACTTTTTTTAAACCCAGATACACTAACTGATGATACCACATCCTCCGGTAAAGAGTTCCAGTGCTTTACTATTTGCTGAGTGAAAAAATATTTCCTCCTATTTGTTTTTAAACTATTTCCATGTAACTTCTTGAGTGTCCCCTAATCCTTGTACTTTTGGAACGAGTAAAAATCGATTCACTTCTACTCGTTCTACACCACTCAGGATTTTGTAGACCTCAATCATATCTCCCCTCATCCGTCTCTTTTCCAAGCTGAAGAGCCCTAACCTCTTTAGTTTTACCTCATATGAGAGGATCTCAATCCCCTTTATCATTTTAGTCGCTCTTCTTTGAACCTTTTCTAACTCCGCTATATCTTTTTTGAGATACAGCGACAACAACAGAACGCAATACTCAAGGTCAGGTCACACCATCCTGCTACCTTCTTTCTCCTCTCTCAATCTCCTCTCTCAATAACACATTGGCATATTAAACATGAATCAATAAATGGCCTCTTAAGATGACTCCAGTGTCTCTATTCCCACAGTCCACCCCATCCCCACATGCACAGCAGAGGAAGAGAGATTAAGGCAAGTACTATCAGGCCATACCGCACCTTCCATCATGCCTTGTGACATCCCAGGATGGGGTCTCTTCTTTACGTCAAAGTTCAGTGTCGTGTAGTAATTCTCGCTCTGCATCCTCGCTCAACCACTGACTTCCAAACCGTAGAATTTGCCCAGTAGAGATGATAGAAAATTAAGAGAAGGGAGAATTAGGTCCATCTGCCACCACGCAGGATGTGATAGTTTCTAAGAGTTATTTGCAAAGCTGACCGTTTCCCCCACCCCCACCTCAGCCCCACATGGCTGTGTCGGGTGTTTTATGGATTTTCATTTTGTGGTAAGATTGCGATCACTAAATTTTGTTTCCATGAGCATGGGCAGCCTGAGGGCAAAAGCAGTCGCTTGGCAGGCAATGCGGCAGAGTGAAGAAGAGCAGTGCAGGAGGAAGGACTCTTCTGCTGGGGGACCCCCGCCAGCCTGCTGTGTCTGCTCCTCCGGGTCCTTCCCAGTCTCCAAGGGGGACCCAGTGCTGGAGTTTTCTCTCTTCTGCTCCTGTCGGGACGAAATAATCCGGGTCCCATGAGAAGCAGGAGAGAGAGAGAGAGAGACCCTGGCGCTGGGCCCCCCTTGCAAGCCCGGGCCTGGTAAATTTTGCTCGCCCCCCCCCCCCCCTCTCAGCAGCCCTGCTTCTGTATTTTTGCCTCTTATATGGGTGAAGTCATAGGCCAGGGCTGTCATAAGGATGTTCTTTCCCCTCTAATGATTGTTTGAGCCTCCCCCGGGGACATCAAACAGTGTGTCTGGGACCACCAGGATGGCTACCTCAGCTGCTGTTGTAGCCCTGGGCTCCCTTCAGCCTAGAAAACCATGATGTACTTCATACATCCATTTCTATGCTTTATTTGAGTTATTTCTCAGCTGTGTAAGGTTGCTCTGTGACATGATATCCTGGTGGAGGCCTTGAAGGCCTGCAGTTTTCTGTATTACCTTTCCTTTATTTTTATCTTTATTAAAATTCTTACAACTGCATACCAACACAAAATGTTCGTTCAAAGTGGTTTACATAAAATCACATTCATAAAAATAAACATATCAACACAATCAATACCTTTAAAACATAAATCAGGCACCCTATCAAACTCTTCATATGTCACTTAGCCTGAGAAGAACCATGTTTTTAATTTCTTTCTAGATTTATAAGCATATGCACTGTTCATTGATTTATTTCCTGTTGCTGTACATAGATTTAACTTCTATAGGTACACCGTCTGGTATAGATTTTAATGAACATTTTCAAGCATCCTGTATCAGATCCTTATTAACTTGTTTCAGAACAGGTGGCAAGGTGGGTGGGTGGGGGGGGGGGGGGTGTGCATCTTGGGGTCTTGGGATGGAAGTTGGGCTGAGTTTGGGGTAGTGTGTGAAGTGGGTATGTATGTACGGGAAGAAGAGATGGGAAGAGGTGTCAGCCAGGTCGGGTAGGGGGTATTTCAGGGATGGATGGGAAAGGATATAAAAGGATATGTGAGAGGAGGGTTGGAAAGGGGTGTCCGTGTTTGCTTGGGGCTAGACTGGGGTGGGAAGGGGGCCAGCATGTGTCTGTTTGTGGGTGGGGTGGGAAGGTACATCAGTGTGTGTGTGTGTATTTTAGGGATGGGATGGGAAGTTGTGAATGCATGTCATTGTATGTGTGTTTGGAGGTGGAGTGGGAAGGGGTGTTAGTGTGTATATGTTGTCATAAGGGAAGATTATTTCTAAGTTTTTTTGTTATTGTAGGTATGTCTGAAGTCTCTGATTTTTGGATTCATCAGAAGGCAGCCAGACAGTTCATTGCCCCCCTTCATAGATCTCAGACATTTTGCTAGGGGTCTAAATACTTTGGGATAAAATAACCCTTCAGGACTAGCAACCAAGACTCAGGTACGACCAGGGCCGCCGAGAGACTGGGCCAGGCCTGGCCCGGGACAAAGCCATCCCCAGGGCCCCCCCCCCCGCCACCACTGCCCCCCCCCCGAGGTCGTCATCATCGCCGCCCCCCTCTCCACCTGCCCCCCTCCATCCACCTCCAGGCCGGGCCCCCCTGAATTCAAATCATAGCGCCTCACCTCGACCTTCCTTCAGGCCTTCCCTTCCTGTGTCCCGCCCTCGTCTGAATTCAGGGGGGGTCCGGCCCGGTAGTGGACGGAGGGGGGCGGGTGGAGGGGGGGGACTGTGGCGCCGGCAGTGGCATACCTAGGGTAGTTGACACCCAGGGCCGGTCATTTTTTAACACCCCCCCCCCCAAATTCAGTACTAGGCATACCGAGAATACAAAACACCCACGACCTATAGAGCAATTCTACCATACCATAAGCAGTCATTTCTACGAGTCACACAAGGAAAAGGAAAGCATCTTAAACACTACAGTGAGCACTAGAACATCAATTCACCTATTGTAAAACGAAAACAGACAGAATAGTACAGATCGTCGATCCTGCATAATACCATTTTATTGGACTAATACATTTAGCTTTCAGGGGCCAAAACCTTCTTCCTCAGGTCAATACAGTATAGTGCTGTTCCAGTATCCTATCCTGACTTGAGGAAGGGTTTTTTTTCTCTGAAAGTTAGTCAAAATGTATTAAAATTAGTCCAATAAAAATATTACCTTATTTACATGTTCTATTATAAACATTTATTAACACAGCTACAATACTATATCCTAAAGCAAAAAAATAAAAATATATATTTTATTTACAGTTTGTTGTCTCTGGTTTCTGCTTTCCTCATCTTCTTTTCACTGCCTTCCTTCCATCCAACATCTGTCTTCGTTCTCTCTCTGCCATCCAGTGTCTGCCCTCTCTCTCTCCCCCTTCCATTCACTGTCTGCCCTTTCTATCCTTTCCATCCACTGTTTGCCCTTTCTCTCTGCCCCTTCAATCCACCATTTGCCCTCCCTCTCCCATCCATCCATCCATCCATCCATCCATCCATCCATCCATCCATCCAGGGTCTGCCCTCCCTCTTGCTCCCCCTTCCATCCAGGATCTGTCCCCTCTCTCTCTCTGCCCCCTTTTTTCAGCCCCCCAGTTCCAGCCCCCTTATCCCACCTGCCCCTAGCTCTAGCCCCAGCCCACATCTCCCACCTGCCCCCCTTTTCAGCCCCCAGTTTCATCCCCATTATCCCACCAGTCCCCAGTTTCAACTTTTGCCCTTTTCTCTCACCAGCCCCAAGCTTCAGCCCCAGCCATTTCTCCCTGTCTCCTTTACAGACTCTAGTCCCCACAGTTTCAGCCCCTGCCCCTTTTCAGCCCCCAGTCCCAGTACTAGCCCCCTTATCCCACCTACCCTTCTTTTCAACCCCCAGTTCCAGCCCCCTTCATCCACATGCCTTGCATTAGGGCCCCCTTTTTCAGCCCCAGCCCCCCCCCCCCCCAGGCATGGCCCCATTTTCCCTCCTGGCCCCTTCTCAGGCCCCAGTTCCCTTCTCCCATCTGAGCCCCTCCCCAGTCCCCTTCTCCCATCTGACCCCCTCCACAGTCCCCTTCTCCCACCTGACCCCACCTCCCAACCTGAACTGACCTGACTACTAGCTCCGATGACAGCCGACAGCCCTCTTCCTTCTCCTGCCACCACCCTGCCTTTAAAAAAAAGAAATCGGTGAAGTGGCGTCGCAGGCAGCGCCTCGCGTCTGCCCTGCTTGTAATAGAAACAAATCAGCTCGTCGGGCCTTCCCTCACTGTGTCCCGCCCTCGCGGAAATAGGAAGTTACCTCAGAGGAGGGCAGGACACAGTGAGGGAAGGCCCAACGAGCTGATTTGTTTCTTTTACAAGCAGGCTCAAGCCAGGGGCGTATCTGGACTCCGGCGGTAGGGGGGGCCAGAGCCAGAGGGAGGGGGCACATTTTAGCGCCCCCCCCCGCCGAGCCCCCACCGCCACCAATGACTCTCTCCACCCCCCTCCCGCCGCCAACCCTCCCCCGCTGCCGTTACTTACTTTTGCTGGCGGGGAACCCCAACCCCCGCCAGCCGAGGTCTGCTGCCACCTGCCGCTGCCGTAAAAACTTCTTCTTCAGCCGGCGGGGGACCCCAAACCCCCGCCAGCCGCCCCGCGGTGTTTAAAATTCATCTTCGGCCTCCGTGGCCGTGCTGCTGTGATAGGTGCTGTTGAAATCCACTTCGGAGTCTGACGTCGCAGCACGTACAACGTACAACGACGTCAGACTCCGAAGTGGATTTCAACAGCGCCTATCACAGCAGCACGGCCACGGAGGCCGAAGATGAATTTTAAACACCGCGGGGCGGCTGGCGGGGGTTTGGGGTCCCCCGCCGGCTGAAGAAGAAGTTTTTACGGCAGCGGCAGGTGGCAGCAGACCTCGGCTGGCGGGGGTTGGGGTCCCCCGCCAGCAAAAGTAAGTAACGGCAGCGGGGGAGGGTTGGCGGCGGTAGGGGGGTCCAGGGCAAAATCTGCGGGGGCCCAAGCCCCTGAGGCCCCACGCAGATACGCCCCTGGCTCAAGCACCCACAGAGTCTGCTCCTATGGGCCAGGGCCCACCCCACAGTAGCACATGTTTAGCGGTAGCTGGTGGAGATCCCAAGCTCTGCCAGCTGAAGACTTTCCCCTGATAGTAACAGAAGCATTTTCCTGCCAGCGGAGATATTTTCTTGGTGGTGGTGGTGGGGGGGGGGGAGAACATTTGGTGCCCACCCACTTCTTACCTAGGCTCACCCAAAATCTGTTGTCTGGCTACGCCCCTGCTTCCCTCAGTGCCCCTTTTACCCCTTGGTCATCTAGCGGTCCTACTGATTCTTTTGCCGGCTTCTTGCTTTTAATATACCTAAAAAAAAATTTTTTTACTATGTGTTTTTGCCTGCAATGCAATCTTTTTTTCAAAGTCCCTCTTTGCCTTGCTTATCTGCGCTTTGCATTTGACTTGCTGTTTTATTATTTTCAGTCAGATCCTTCTTCCATTTTCCCTCTCTGCTACTCTGTGCCATAGGAGCCAACTTTTCGTAATTATTGGGGGTGCTAAGCCCAATGGAAATAACCCCTCCCTGGATACATACAAGGAATTTTCTCAATATTGGGGGTGCTCAAGCACCCACAGCACCCACAAAGTCGGCTCCTATGCTCTGTGCTATCTATCCCTCCATATCTAGTTCCCTCCCTGCCCTTTCCCTCCTCTGCCCCTTTGTGCTTTCTGGATATTGAAAACATTCAGAAGAACACACATTCCTGCAAACTAATTTTCTGGTCCACTGTATTCAAAAAGTGTCCTAAGTAAAATGAAATCGCCCCCACCCCACTGCCCTTCCTGACACCCACCATCTTCTGCCCTTATCTCTCTCACCATCAGCATCAAACATCTTTACTGGATGATAGGCCAGGGGGACCTCAACAAAGCCACTGTGCCTGCTGTGAATATTCCAGAGAAGCCTTTGACTTCTCTACGCACCATACGAGCTGGTCAAACATCCTTCCAGTTTCCGTGAAACACTGTCACCCACACCCACACATTAATATTTTTAGAATCACTCATACAGCGCTGGTCAACAAGGCTGTGAGAGCTCCACTCATGGAGGGGGGTGGAGGTGAAGGGCAAAAGAGGCACTCCATTAAAGAAAAGTAAAATTTCACTGACTAAATTATGCAGACTTAAGCATCAACAAACAAAGCGTGGATGAGATATTTTTATTGGACCTGATGAGGAGAGGATAACGCTTGATAGCCTGTCAAAGATACATTAAGTTCATTCAATAAAAAGGAATCACCAACTTGGTTGTTGACCTTTATTTCCACAAATCAAAGAGGGGTATAATCGAACGGGGCGCCCAAGTTTTCCTGAGGGCGTCCTCGCAGGATGTTCCCGCGAAGAGGTGGGGAAACCCGTATTATCTAAACAAGCTGGGCGACCATCTTTCGTTTCGATAATACAGTCGGGGATGCCCAAATCTCCACATTTAGGTCGACCTTAGAGATGGTCGTCCCCGGTTTTCGGCGATAATGGAAACCGAGGACACCCATCTCAGAAACAACCAAATGCAAGCCCTTTGGTCGTGGGAGGAGCCAGCGTTCATAGTGCACTGGTCTACCTGACATACCAAGATGCCAACTGGGCATGCTAGGAGGCACTGCAGTGGACTTCAGAAAAAGCTCCCAGGTGCATCGTTCCCTTACCTTGTGTGCTGAGCCCCCCAAAACCCACTCCCCACAACTGTACACCAGTACCATAGCCCTTAGGGATGAAGGGGGGCACCTACTTGTGGATACAGTGGATTTGTGGTGGGTTTTGGAGGGCTCACATTTACCACCACAAGTTTAACAGGTGGGGGGGGGGGGCCTGGGCCCGCCTGCCTGAAGTGCACTGCAGTACCCACTAAAACTGTTCCAGGGACCTGCATACTGCTGTCATGGAGGTGGGTATGATATTTGAGGCTGGCATAGAGGCTGGAAAAAATATTTAAACATTTTATTTAGGGTGGGAGGGGGTTAGTGACCACTGGGGGAGTAGGGGGAGGTCATCCCCGATTCCCTCCGGTGGTCATCTAGTTATTTAGGGCACATTTTTGTGGCTTGTTCGTAAACAAAAAAGGACTAAGTAAAGTCGGCCAAGTGTTCATCAGGGACGCCCTTCTTTTTTCCATTATCGGCCAAGGACGCCCATGTGTTAAGCACGCCCCAGTCCCGCCTTTGCTACGCTTCCGACACACTTCCGGGAACTTTAGTCATCCCCGCGATGGATAGCAGTTGAGGGCGCCCAAAATCGGCTTTCGATTATGCCAATTTGGGCGACCCTGCGAGAAGGACGCCCATCTCCTGATTTGTGTCGAAAGATGGGCATCCTTCGCTTTCAAAAATGAGCCCAATAGTGAACTAACAGGCCAACCTTTATTCTCAGCAGTAGAAATAGAAATGAATAATTTGAGAACTGTAAGTCCCATCCACTTGGCTTGCAGGGCCAGAAACCCCCTGGTAATCTTTGATTTTCCCTTTCCTCTTTTGCTGCTGAGAATCCTCAGTGCTTCTCATGGGCTTTCTTGAATTCTTTCACCATTTTTGCCTCCAATGAACTCCTGGAAGGCTCTTTCATGTGCCCAGTTCCCGTTCCATGAAGAAATACTTCTTCATATCCTGACCTCTTGTTCTAGAGTTTCCATTCCACTCAAATATGCTTCTTTTGTATTATTTATATCTTTGAATGTTTCTGTCCTATTCTCCTGTCTCTTCTTTCACAGGATTTGTATAAATAGTCTTTTGGGGAATTGAAGACTTAAGCTTGATTCCTGTAGGACAGAGCGAGGAGGGAGCAAGTGTATCAGGTTATCCTAGTCATCCTTTTCTCTAGAGTTGACCAAAGAGCAGCATTGAAGGTAACTCACTCTTCCCAGTTACATGAGGTCACTCCAGGACTTGACCACTATTTACTACTACTACTTATCATTTCTATAGCGCTACTAGACGAATGCAGCGCTGTACATTTGAACATGAAGAGACAGTCCCTGCTCGACAGAGCTTACAATCTAATCAGGACAGACAAACAGCACACATAAGGGATAAGGACAAAGAGTAGCAAGATTCCGGAATCCCAAAAAGTAGCAAGATTCTGGAATCCCAAAAAGTAGCAACATTTTGTGCAGAATCCCAAAGAGTAGCAACATTCCGGAACCCAAATAATAGCAAAATTCCGGAATCCCAAAGACTACTACTATTACTTATCATTTCTATAGCGCTACTAGATGTACACAGCGCTGTACACTTGAACATGAAGAGACAGTCCCTGCTCGACAGAGCTTAGAATCTAACTAGGACAGACAAACAGGACAAACAAGGGATAAGGACAAAGAGTAGCAAGATTCCGGAATCCCAAAGAGTAGCAAGATTCCGGAATCCCAAAAAGTAGCAAGGTTCTGTGTAGAATCCCAAAGAGTAGCAACATTCTGTGCAGTATCCCAAAAAGCAGCAAGATTCCGGAATCCCAAAGACTACTACTACTACGTATCATTTCTATAGCGCTACTAGATATACACAGCGCTGTACACTTGAACATGAAGAGACAGTCCCTGCTCGACAGAGCTTAGAATCTAATTAGGACAGACAAACAGGACAAACAAGGGATAAGGACAAAGAGTAGCAAGATTCCGGAATCCCAAAGAGTAGCAAGATTCCGGAATCCCAAAAAATAGCAAGGTTCTGTGTAGAATCCCAAAGAGTAGCAACATTCTGTGCAGTATCCCAAAAAGCAGCAAGATTCCGGAATCCCAAAAAGACTACTACTACTACGTATCATTTCTATAGCGCTACTAGATGTACACAGCGCTGTACACTTGAACATGAAGAGACAGTCCCTGCTCCACAGAGCTTACAATCTAATTAGGCCAGACAAACAGGACAAACAAGAGATAAGGACAAAGAGTAGCAAGATTCTGGAATCCCAAAGAGTAGCAAGATTCTGGAATCCCAAAGAGTAGCAGGATTCCGTGCAGAATCCCAAACAGTAGCAAGATTCCGAAATCCCAAAGACTACTACTACTTATCATTTCTATAGCGCTACTAGACGTACGCAGCGCTGTACACTTGAACATGAAGAGACAGTCCCTGCTCGACAGAGCTTACAATCTAATTAGGACAGACAAACAGGACAAACAAGAGATAAGGGAATATTAAAGTGAGGTTACCAAAGGGTTGCAGGTCCTTAAGGCCAGGCCGACTCCGCTCTAGTTTAGCCTCTTTTGCATTGATGTATGGTCCTCATTTCCATAGAGAAGCTGGAGCTACAAGTTTATAGATGCACCGGGGGGGGGGGGGGGGGGGGGGGGGGGGGGAGGGGGAATAAATTCAGGCCTAATTCAGCCTATTCCTGGTAACATTACCTTCATAAGAAAGTACTACTATTATGGCCACAGTGTGCAGCTCAACACCAAGGTTGAAGGCTCAGTTTTGATATACCATCTATCATAGTCACAGCTAAGTGGTTAACAAATTCACAGTAAAATTTTAAGGTAGAAAACAAAAGCGAGAAAATTATATTTCTTCATTTAGAAAATGAGAGAGAGAGAGAGTGAGAGTGAGTAGTCTGCTTGGAGTACTGCACCATTCCTGTCACCTCAAACCCACCACTGATTTCCAGCCCAGTTCCCCTCCCCTTCCTGACATGTATTACTGTGACCATCAGATCCAGCAGTTCCCTAATGAAATGCCTTTTAAGATACTAACTGCTCAGTAACCTCTTCTTTGCTAACCAAAATATCCTAAACACTTCAGAATGAACCCACAAAAATGTATGAAGTTGGAACTGGTGAGAGAGTCAGCAACGAGTGATGGGTACACGGGGTGGAAGTGTATAAGAGCATGAAGAAATCAGAAATGAGTTAGGACATTACACAAGTTCTGCCCAGTGGAAAATGATATCAGCTATATTTTAAGAAAGGGGGATGTGGTCAGAGCTGTGAATTGCTACACTGAGAAAACAAAGATTTAAAGAGATAGTGAGGTAAAAGAAACTTGTACCACTATTTCTTTCATAGAGTTATTACAGTGAAATCCATCTGAATATTACCTACCAACCCTGAAGCTTCTAGGGCTAAACAGCTCAGACACAGGGATACACAGCCTGTCACTTCTAGGACTGGAGGGCTCAAGGGAATAGGTACAGGGATAAGCGGAGGTGTATTTTCAAAACACTTAGACTTAAAAAGAGGGGCATAATCGAATGTCACCGGCGAAATAGTTTGTCGGTGATCTATTTTGGCGGCGGCACAACAGCTGGCCGGAACCGTATTATCGAAAAAGATGGCCGGCCATCTTTTTTTCCGATAATACGGTTTAGCCCGGCCAAATGCCACAGTTCACCGGGTTTGAGATCGCCGGTTTTGTTTTTCAACGATAATGGGGAAAAATGCTGGCCATCTCAAACCCGGCGAAATCCAAGGCATTTGGTCGTGGCAGGAGCCAGCATTTGTAGTGTACTGGTCCTCCTGACATGCCAGGACACCAACCGGGCACCCTAGGGGACACTTCTAAAAATTTTAAAAAATACAAAAAAAACCTCCCGGGTGCATAGCTCCCTTCCCTTGGGTGCTGAGCCCCCCAAACCCACTCCCCACAACTCTACACCATTACCATAGCCCTTGTGGGTGAATGGGAGCACTTACATGTGGGTACAGTGGGTTTTGGGGGGGGGGGTTGGAGGGCTCAACACTTAGCACCACAAGTGTAACAGGTAGGGGGGGGGGGGTGGACCTGGGTCTGCCTGCCTGAAGTGCACTGCACCCATTAAAAACTGCTCCAGGGTCTTGCATACTGTCAGGGAGCTGACTATCACATTTGAGGCTGGCATAGAGGCTGGCAAAAAAGTGCTTTATTTTTATTTTTTTAGTGTGGGAGGGGGTTGGTGACCACTGGGGGAGTATGGGGAGGTCATCCCCCATTCCCTCCAGTGATCATCTGGTGAATTAGGGCACCTTTTTTGAGGCTTGGTTGTGAAAATAAAAGGACCAAGTAAACCCGGCGAAATACTGCTTAACGCCGCTTTTTTTTTTCCATTATCCGCGAAAGCCGGCCATCTGGTAGCCACACCCATGTTCATCCATGTCCCGCCTTCGCTAAGCAGCCGACACGCCCCCTTGAACTTTCACCGGTGAGGCGACGGGAAAGCGGCGATGCTGTCAAAAAAGCCGCTTTCGATTATACCGATTTCGCCGCTTTTGAGAGATCACTGGCCATCTCCCGATTTATGTCGGGAAAAGACTGGTGATCACTTTCGAAAATAAGCCTGAAAGTTAAATAAGGGCTCATTTTCAAAAGAGAAAAAACATCTAAAAGTGGACATCTAAACGTCCAAATCAGTATTTTCAAAACCAATTTTACAGATGTTTTTCTATGCTGTTTGCCTGCAGTGCATCCAAATCTCAAGGGTGTGTGTCAGGGACATGTTAAGGGCGGGGTCTGGGCGTTCCTAGGACCTGGATGTTTTTCAGCCATAATGGAACAAAGCAAAAACATCCAGGACTCAAATGGAGACATTTTGAACTAGACCTATTTTCAGAAATGAATAAGCCACAAAAAAGTACCCTAAATGGCCAGATAACCACTGGAGAAATAAAGGAATGACACTCCCTTGCTCCTCCAGTGGTCACTGACCCCGCCAATCCCCCCCCCCCCCAAAGGTGTGAATGAAACAATACATTCCAGCCTGTATGACAGCCTCAGATGTTCTACCAGTCCCTGGAGTAGCCTAGTGGGTAACTGCATTGTGGAGAAGGGGATCCAGGCCCAGGCCCAGGCCCAGAACTCGGCTGCGCATCTTATCTTCCGCCAAAACCGATATGCGCACATCACCCCCCTCCTCAAGTCTCTTCACTGGCTTCCGATCAGACACCGCATACAATTCAAGCTCCTCCTACTAACCTACAAATGCTCTCAATCTACAGCCCCTCACTACCTCTCCACCCTCATCTCCCCGTACGCCCCTACCCGTAACCTCCGATCACAAGGCAAATCCCTCCTCTCGGTACCCTTCTCCACCACCGCCAATTCCAGGCTCTGCCCTTTCTGCCTCACCTCACCCTATGCCTGGAATAGACTCCCCGAGCCCATAAGCCAAGCGCCCTCACCGTCCATCTTCAAATCTCTATTCAAAACTCACCTCTTCAATGTCGCTTTTGGAACCTAACATTGTACCTAGTAACCTTGACTGTTCCAACTGTTGATTGTCTGCTCTCCTTGTCCATCTTGTCTTCTAGATTGTAAGCTCCTTTGAGCAAGGGACTGTCATTCTTTGTTTATTGTACAGCGCTGCGTAACCCTAGTAGCGCTCTATAAATGTTAAATAGTAGTAATAATCCATCCTAACTATTACACTGGTGGTGAAAAGTGTCAGTCCTCCAAAACCCAGCAAAACCTACTGCACCCTACTACTACTACTACTACTACTATTTAGCATTTCTATAGCGCTACAAGGCATACGCAGCGCTGCACAAACATAGAAGAAAGACAGTCCCTGCTCAAAGAGCTTACAATCTAATAGACAAAAAATAAATAAAGTAAGCAAATCAAATCAATTAATGTGAACGGGAAGGAAGAGAGGAGGGTAGGTGGAGGCGAGTGGTTACAAGTGGTTACGAGTCAAAAGCAATGTTAAAGAGGTGGGCTTTCAGTCTAGATTTAAAGGTGGCCAAGGATGGGGAAAGACGTAGGGGCTCAGGAAGTTTATTCCAGGCGTAGGGTGCAGCGAGACAGAAGGCGCGAAGTCTGGAGTTGGCAGTGGTGGAGAAGGAAACAGATAAGAAGGATTTATCCATGGAGCGGAGTGCACGGGAAGGGGTGTAGGGAAGGACGAGTGTGGAGAGATACTGGGGAGCAGCAGAGTGAATACATTTATAGGTTAGTAGAAGAAGTTTGAACAGGATGCGAAAACGGATAGGGAGCCAGTGAAGGGTCTTGAGGAGAGGGGTAGTATGAGTAAAGCGACCCTGGCGGAAGATGAGACGGGCAGCAGAGTTTTGAACCGACTGGAGAGGGGAGAGGTGACTAAGTGGGAGGCCAGCAAGAAGCAGATTGCAGTAGTCTAAACGAGAGGTGACAAGGGTGTGGATGAGGGTTTTGGTAGAGTGCTCGGAAAGAAAGGGGCGGATTTTACGGACGTTGTAAAGAAAGAAACGACAGGTCTTGGCAATCTGCTGGATATGAGCAGAGAAGGAGAGAGAAGAGTCAAAGATGACCCCAAGGTTTCGAGCTGAGGAGACAGGGAGAATGAGAGAGCCATCAACAGAAATAGAAAACGGGGGGGAGCGGGGAGGTGGGTTTGGGGGGGAAAATGAGAAGCTCGGTTTTGGTCATATTTAATTTCAGGTGGCGTTGAGACATCCAGGCAGCATATAGGTGACACCTGCAGGCATAAGAACTATTGTAGCTGGGTACAGTAGGTATTTGGTGGGTTCTGGAGGGCTCACTGTACAATATAAGGGGGTAACGGTGAGATTTGTACCTGGGACCTTTTATGTGACGTCCACTGCAGCGCCCCCTAGGGGCATCCAGGGATGTCTGTGTGGCCAGTGTACTAGGAAAACTGAGTCCTCCTACATCCCAATAGCTTGAATTTTTCTTAATGGACCAAAAAGATAAATGCACAGAGCACAAAAACATCTAGATAAATAGAAAAAATGTCTATCTTTTGTTTTCCTTTCAAAAATGCTGTTTTGAAAATGGCTATATTACCCACTTGAATTTTGGACATTTTGAGCAAAAGGTCCAAAGTTGGACTTAGGTGTCATATCGAAAATGCCCCTCATAGTAACCTATGGAAGTTTGTACGTCTAACTGCTTTGAAAATGAGCCCCAGAGTTTGACACCTTTAAGTTGTGAACTGAAGTCTGGCTCAGATCATTAGCCCCTTATAGCTATTTGATTTTTGCATGTTACGAGATTTGATATCTTTCTTGAGAAGTAAATTCAGAATAGAATTTCAGTTATGCAATAAAGTGATATTTATTCTTTATTACTGTATTCAATGTATACATAAGTAATGAGCTTTGTAAAGAGCTTTTTAAAACGCACTTCCTTCAGACCCATCAATCTAGTCGTGCCTTGGATTGGTGGGGTCTGAAGGAAGAAGTGCGCTGAGACAGATTTAGCACATCTGACGTCACAGACTTCCTTCTCTGGGGGAACATGAGCCAGCCTGACTCTGTTTATGTATCAGGGACAGAGTCTCTCCCTCCTGGCACTGAAGCGAAGCGGTCACTTGTGGTATCCAAGCAGGGGAGATGACAGGAGAGGTGCTTTACGCTGATCTAAAGCTCCCTGGCTCATCATCCTCCTCCCACCCTCCACACCATGCAAGGGGGCAATGTAAGTGGCTTCCTGAACTTTCTTTATACTGAACTCTTCTTGATTCTAATTAACAACATTTCTCTCCTCTTATATCATGGGAATATTCAGGGCTTTGAATTCAGGGTGAGATGTACCAAAGGGCTTTTACTGTGTTGTACCTATTGGAGATATGTGTGGGCAAAAGATGTGGATCATTCTTAGATCTTCCTAATTTTTCCAGATTTTGGAGGGTGGGGGGTTCAATGAGTTTCACACATTTGTTTTCATCAAAAAAAAATGACCCCCCCCCCCTCATTCTATAACAGGTTGTTTAAATTTCTGTGCCATCCACACGAGTAATTGCATACTTACGCACATAAATGCTAGAATTGTGCCTAAACCTTATTAAATAACTATGTGTTGAACTTGCATGGTATGTAATTGACATGGGGACATTCGCGCGGGCAAAGCATAGGTACACAATGGGGCTGACATTTAAACGAGCAGCTTACAGAATACTGTTAACTGCGGTGTTAACGTCGCATCTAGCCATTTACCATACGCTTTATGACAGAGACCACTGACCATTTTAGTAGATGCCCTCTGGACTGACTCCATCCTTTTTGAAGGTGCGGTCTCCAGAATTTTCCCACAATATTCTAAATGAGGTCTCACCAGAGTCTTATACAGGGGCATCACCACCTCCTTTTTCCTACTGGCCAGTCCTCTCCCTATGCACCCGAGCATCCTTCTAGCTTTCGCCATTGCCTTTTCTACCTGTTTGGCCACCTTAAGATCATCACATACAATCACACCCAAGTCCCGCTCCTCTTTCATGCACAAAAGTTCACCCCCTAAACTGTACTGTTCGCTTAGGGTTTTGCAGGCCAAATGCATGACCCTGCATTTTTTTTTTTAGCATTAAATCTTAACTGCTCAATTATGTGAAAATTGAGAAAATCTGGAAATCCAACCCCTCCATCTTTTCTACATGCTTTAAGGGTTTTCAGTGCTATTCTTGGACCCATGTTTTTCCATATAAATTTGGATCGTTTGCTATCGATTTGTTCATTATAAAAAAAACGTTTTGTAGGACAAAATCCAAGCATTGTCATTAGAATATAACTGATTTGCCCCCCTGTTTACTAAAGCTTAGCTCGAGTTGTCTGCAGCAGGGTCCATTTTATTCCTATGGACCCTGCTGCAAATAACTCAAGCTAAGCTTTAGTAAATAACCCCCTTGGAATGATAATATTGTTTTTATAATTTCTACTCTGCCCCACCAAGAAACATAAAAGCAGTGACCACTGTTGAATAGCTCCTTCTATTAAAGTGTAGTTTTTTTCATATTGATATCAATAGCATTACTCTCAAATATTTATAATGTATAGAGGACACCAGCTAAGGTTAACTGAGCCAAGATCTAAATGAGATGGCCTTAGATTTTTCCCACTTTATCTTATAGCCTTAGAATTTGGAAACGTTATTTGCTACCGACATCAATTCTTGGATAGAGGACTTAGGTGAAGAAAGAACTAGAAGGGTCATCAGAAATTTAATTGCATTAATATTTGGATTTTGTTGGATTACATTTAAAAGCAAAGTTAAATATAATGGGGAAAGAGGGTCAGCCTTGTCTAATACCTCTACTGAGATGAACTGTGTCTGATAATTTATTATTGAGTAATATTTGGGATGTAGGTTGGTAATAAAGAATTCCTAACCACTGTTTGGTTTGAAATGGGTCAGAATTCCAATCTATTATTTTATATAAATATTGCCGTTCAATACGTTCAGAAGTTTGAGGTTATCACCAATAAATCTGTTCACCATGAATCCTACTTAATTGACATGGATCAGAAAATCTAAAATTTTGCTAAGGCACATTGAACTTGTGCTTGCATGGGATAATGTGGGATATGAGTGGCAATCAATAAATAATAGAGAAATGGATCTGTAACTTTGGACCTTAGCGGGATCCATCCCTGCTTTGGGGATTAGTATGATTTGGTAAGTAAAGGGAGGCACTAATTTGCTAAAATGTTTGTAAAACTCAGTAGTAAAGCCATCAGGACTAGATTTGTTGAGTTGGATGGTTTTGATTATTATTTGAATTTCTGTCTTGGTGATGATAGGTGCACTAATTAATTTTTTAGCATCTTTATAGAGTTTTAGTTGGGCTAAGCTATTTTAAAAAATCTCAGCTTCCAGTTGTATATTAGAGCATTCTGAACTGAATAGGTCAGTGAAAAGGTTACTAAAAGCCCTTTTTAATTGGTGAGGAGTCCTAAAGAATTCTGCTGAATAGTGCAGGACGTCAGACTCACAGAAACAGAAGCCTGCGCGGCCACATTGGTGATCTGCAAGGGCCGACTTCTACATAGAATGTTGCTATTCCACTAGCAACATTCCATGTAGAATCTCAAATAGTAGCAACAGTGGAGGAGTGGCCTAGTGGTTAGGGTGGTGGACTTTGGTCCTGAGGAACTGAGTTTGATTCCCACTTCAGGCACAGGCAGCTCCTTGTGACTCTGGGCAAGTCACTTAACCCTCCATTGCCCCATGTAAGCCGCATTGAGCCTGCCATGAGTGGGAAAGCGCAGGGTACAAATGTAACAAAAATAAAATAGATACTATTGGAGATTCTACATGGAATGTTGCTATTCCACTAGCAACATTCCATGTAGAAGGCTGCGCAGGCTTCTGTTTCTGTGAGTCTGACGTCCTGCACGTACGTGCAGGACGTCAGACTCACAGAAGCAGAAGCCTGCGCGGCCACATTGGTGATCTGCAAGGGCCGACTTCTAGTGGAATAGCAACATTCCATGTAGAATCTCAAATAGTAGCAACGGTGGAGGAGTGGCCTAGTGGTTAGGGTGGTGGACTTTGGTCCTGGGGAACTGAAGAACTGAGTTCGATTCCCACTTCAGGCACAGGCAGCTCCTTGTGACTCTGGGCAAGTCACTTGACCCTCCATTGCCCCATGTAAGCCGCATTGAGCCTGCCATGAGTGGGAAAGCGCAGGGTACAAATGTAACAAAAATAAAATACATACTATTGGAGATTCTATATGGAATGTTGCTATTCCACTAGCAACATTCCATGTAGAAGGCTGCGCAGGCTTCTGTTTCTGTGAGTCTGACGTCCTGCACGTACGTGCAGGACGTCAGACTCACAGAAGCAGAAGCCTGCGCGGCCACATTGGTGATCTGCAAGGGCCGACTTCTACATGGAATGTTGCTAGTGGAATAGCAACATTCCATGTAGAATCTCAAATAGTAGCAACAGTGGAGGAGTGGCCTAGTGGTTAGGGTGGTGGACTTTGGTCCTGAGGAACTGAGTTTGATTCCCACTTCAGGCACAGGCAGCTCCTTGTGACTCTGGGCAAGTCACTTAACCCTCCATTGCCCCATGTAAGCCACATTGAGCCTGCCATGAGTGGGAAAGCGCGGGGTACAAATGTAACAAAACAAAAAAAAAGATACAACGCTTATTATTTCTGCTCTCAAGGATGCCTTTATAAGTCTCCCAAAGTAGAATATCTATGTTTTCATGGAGATTATTTTCTAAAAATTGTTTAGTGAATGATTGTATGCGGGAGTTGAAATTTGGATGTACTAGAATAGAAACATTCTTAAATCTCTATTTAGATATCAAACACAACAACTCTGAAAAATCACAAGTCAAATATTCAAGAACTGACCTATTCCCTACAAAATGTACCCAATAGCAATTTCAGATCATGTAGCCATTCATATGTCATGAGGGGCCAAATAACGTCACAACATAATTTCTGCAACAAAATTGCTAGATCCTAGGAGAACAACTTACCCCACTGATAATGAATTTCTTTCCAAGACATAATCTAAAGGCAGGTTATAGCTATGTAGTTATAAATATTAAAATTTGATATACTGCCATTAAAAACTTGTGGATCACAGCGGTGTACAATTACCGTCGCTTTCTAAGAGGGCTTGTCAGTGTCTGGAGGGTTTCATTGTCCTTAGATGTCATTTTATCTTGAGTCGGTGGATCTGTTTTGCGTCGTTTGAGCCCTGATGCAACGCAGTACTGTTGATCCAACTTGGCATTTATTGTGAAAAGAATAGCTGGTTCTGAGCGTAGATGCTGAAGGAATGAGAGAGTTATTTCAAGTAAACCCCCACGAATTCTATAAAAAGCACTAAATATTGTATGTGGGACATTTGGGTGCACAATTTAATTGAATAACGAACTAATTAGCACTGATTGGCTTCTTAACAAGCTGTTATTTGCACTAATTAGAATGAATTGAAATGTACGCATGTAATGTAGGCACAGGATCCATGCCTAAATTTTACACCTGAGTCAAAAAATGGGGCGTATGAAATGGGAGGGTCATGGGCAGGATTTTCACGTGTAATTGTAGAATAAGGTGGGATCTACGCTTAATTTAGGTGTGAGCATTTGTAGTCACGGTTGCTGGGCATAAGGGCTATTCTAGAAACTGAGCCTAATTTTGAGTGTGATTTATAGAATAGTGCTGAGTTTTTTTCAGCGTCAATTATTTATGTGCCATATATAGAAACATAGAAACATGACAGCAGATAAGGGCCAAATGGCCCATCCAGTCTGCCCATCCTCTGTAACTCTCAACGCCTCCTTTTCCTAAGAGGTCCCACTTGTCTGTCCCACACCTTCTTAAACTCTGTCATAGTCTTCGTCTCCAGAACCTCCACCGGGAGGCCATTCCATGCATCCACTACCCTTTCTGTGAAAGAATATTTCCTCAGATTCATCCTAAGCCTATTTGCTATTAACTTAATAGTCCAAAGCGTCCCAGATCATCAGAATTCTTACTCCGTGTGTATACTCTAGTTTGGCTCCCCAGTGCCCCTAGGAGTGCTGGCTAGGCCCCTGATACAGCTGCTTGAATTCTGTTCAGTTTGAAGACCTTTGATCATACTTTCTGCAGTACAGGATTATTGACACCAAGTTTCTGTCCAAATTAGTTATTCTCATAATTTGTCTTATGTTATAATTTTCTCATTCCATCTTTGAATAAGGAGAAGAAGGTTAAGATGAGAGCTAGGACGATTGTACTATCTCTTTGGAATTCTTTGCCAAATTCTTGTGTTTTCCTCAAGACATTTTATGTTTTTGTAAATTTGTTAAAGGCATATTTATTTGAACAAGCTTTGAAATAGTTTTTAAATTGATTAGTTTTTAAATGTTTTAATCACATCTAGGTTTGACAGCGCTGCAAGGTCGTGTTTCCTTCCTCCGTGGCATTGCATATATGCTTTCTGCATTAACAGTACAGTTTTAGCAATTTGCAGAATAAGCCTAATAAATTGACATGAAATGCAGTCCAAGTACACTGCATCAAAGCATAAACCATTATTCACATTTATTCACACCTTGAAAAAAAAATGTAGCTGAAAACCTGAGATACAATCTTGGGATAATTCATATTTTGTTCTGATAAAAGTGTTACAAGCCCTGCAGAGTCCTGTTCATTTTTTAACGTAAAAATTATATCTTACTTTTTAGAACAAATTCTGTATTTATTTATTTGTTACATTTGTATCCCACATTTTCCCACCTATTTGTAGGCTCAATGTTTATGATTTAAACACTTGATTTCAATTTAACATTTTGCCACCTAATTTCTCCCTTTTAAGTCTAACCCTCACAATCAAAATTGTGCAGATAAAAACTTAACTTGAAACCTCAAGAAACAGGACTCTGTCTGCAACACAAAATTGAAACAAATTAATTTCCTCGTGTACTGTGCAAAATTCATAGATATCAGAAATGCATAATTTCAGATTCCCAAGGCTGGCACATTCAAATCGTTAAACCAAAACTACAAATGTTTTCCTTCCTCTACCGTCTGGACTGCTAAGCCTCTGTAGCGAAGTCTCCCATATTTTGCAGGGACCAAGTGAACAGTAAGGCCCCGTGGAGAAATGTTTGATAGCTCATATGCTTCACTCTTTCTGTTTGAATATTTGTACTGCTGTAATTGTCTATTGCAATTCACTTCTGCCCGTCTGGCCAGCCTCACCTACTGCACTGAAGATTTTAATGTCTCCCAAAGTTTCCAACACAATGTGCTCCACTTTTCCGTATAAGATCCTGTTTTGTGACCTCTGTTCCTTTTTTTCTGTAACCCTTTTCTCTACATCTTTCCATTAGTGCCACGGTGGTATCGTTCAGCTTTCAGAATAAGTGGGGTCCTCAACGTTATTCTGCTCCTGGCTGTGATTGCAGTAAGTGTTTTTGGTAAGCGCTGCATTCTTGATATATATTGTGAAATCTTCCTTGAGTTTTAAGTTTATGCCCTTGGTGAAATACATGGGAGCAAACAGAGGGTTTTACCTACCCCTCTGCCTTGATGGCACAAGGCATCATCAACTCATTAGCATGGGACTCTGAGCGGAGGAGTGTGAGAACCCCACAGTGGAACTTAAGAAAAGGAGAAAAGGTACTGGGTGGGAAATTCCCATTTGCAGAGAGTAAAAGAGGATTCCAGAGCCTGGGGTTTGGGGTGGGGGGGAACCCTTGTATACTAAACTGGAATAGAAATCACAACCCCCAGAGGAAGGGAGAAGGGATCCCTGTTATTCCTGAACAGTACAACCAGCTATCTGAGGGACGCCAAGGATGATGGTCCAGCTTCAGCCTTGCTGCTGCTTATTTTTGTTTTACTGGTCTTCATCATCGTGTTAATAGGTTTCCTGTACAAGAAGGATGATGCCTCTAGAAAACGCACTAACTGTAACCAGAATACATCTGTCCCATCAGGTAGGACTCACCAGAACAATTCATCTCCAAGCCTGTCTCTACCTTGTTTCCACCACCTTCTCTTTCTTTCTAGCGTTTCACATTTCTCACTCCTTGTCTCTTTACCATTGTACTTCACCATCCTCTTTCCCTCTTTCTCTCCTCCTCCCTCATGTCCTATTTCATTTCCTCTTTCGATATCCTCCTTTCCTCTCTCTTTTCTTCCTGACTTAATCTATCCCTTAATCTCTTTCCCTTATTTCCTCTTGGTTAATACCCAGTTCTTTTCTTCCCCTTCATTCTACATTCCACATTAATTTTTGTTCCCTGTTTCTGATCCCTTTCATATTTAGCCCATCCTTTATCTCCATCTTCTCCATAACCTTTTCTTCCTTATATGCTCATTCTCTGTCTCCACCTTTCACATCTGTCTGGATGTGAAGAGTCTGTTCACGCTTTCCAAAAATACTAGGACTAGGGAGACATGCGATGAAACTACAGTGTAGTAAATTTAAGACAAATCGGACAAAATATTTCTTCACCCAACGCATAATTAAACCCTGGAATTCGTTGCCGGAGAACATGGTGAAGGCGGTTAGCTTAGCAGAGTTTAAAAAGGGGTTAGACTGTTTCCTAAAGGACAAGTCCATAAACCGCTACTAAATGGACTTGGAAAAAACTACAATTCCAGGAATAACATGTATAGAATGTTTGTACGTTTGGGAAGCTTGCCAGGTGCCCTTGGTCTGGATTGGCCGCTGTCGTGGACAGGATGCTGGGCTCAATGGACCCTTGGTCTTTTCCCAGTGTGGCATTACTTATGTTCCAGGCTTTACCCCTCACTCTCTCACCACTGAGGATCTTCTGTGCCTGTTCCCTGTATTTATCAGTTGCAAGATAAATTTATATTTAATGTTAGCCTGTGTGGGGCTCAGTGTTCAAGACCCTCTGCAATGCAAAGTTATAGTAGGCAGTTAGTGAAAGCCTCCTGAGCCAGACCCACATATACAATTGCCCCCTCCATTCTCCCCCACCCTACCTCCCCCATTCATGTTATTTATGTTAGAAAGGAAAGAGAACCTCTTTCAATCCGTCCTCCCTGATGAGAGAGTCTGGCTTTCTGTTTCCTCTGTCTCTTCTTTCTTGATATTTAATGGCACCATTTTCCTTGTCTGTATCCCAAACTTACTAAAAAATGTGCTACGAAACCTTCACAGTGACCTCATCTCCCTACACTACTGGAGAAGGATCTGGGGCTAAGCCTTGCCCCCAAGACTGGCTCTTGCACAGGGGAAACTGCTATTACTTCTCTAAAGAGGAAAGGAATTGGAGCAGCAGCCGTGAGGATTGTGAAGAGAAGGGCTCTAATCTCCTAGTGATACGGGACCAGGAGGAGAGGGTGAGCTGATATATTTATAACTAAAGCGTTACACTGAAAAGACTATTGTGTTCCTTGTAAGTTGTGCTATACAAAACCACAGTTTTAATCCCTCCCTCTGCACCTCCTGTATCTCTGCCCAGGCCTGGGACTCAGTTGGCTTCCAGTTCCTGTTCCTTGAATCCTGCAGCCAATTTGCTACAAATCCTCTGTCCCCAAAATCCCGCCAGCTGAAACCTTCTCCAGCACCAGTCTCCGGCTACAACGCATTGCCTGCCCTGCTCTCTCTTCCCCCTCACATCCTTTACACTCCTTTTAGTGAAATTCAGAACTTCACTAAAAGGAGTGTGCATGATGTGAGGGGGGACAAAGGGCAGGCAATGTGCGGAGACCGGGGCTGGACAACACTTCAGCTGGCAGGAGTTGGGGACCCCTGACAGCAAAACCAGGGAACCAGAGGAAATTTGAGGGGGCCCAGGCCCCGTGGCCCCATATAACTACGCCACTGGCTATAAGAGGTGGGGGGGGGGGGTTAAGGTAAGGGTAAGGGGTAAATGTAATGGGATTTGATATACCGCCTTTCTGGGGTAAAATCAAAGCAGTTTATAATTATATGCAGGCACTTTTTCTGTCCCTGCGGGGGGGGGGGGGGGGGCCTCACAGGGTTAACACAGTGAAGGATTCAGAGAGTCCTCAGCACTTCAGGGGATCAGGAAATGAAGAGGATACATAGAAGAAGCAGTGAGGGATGAAAATGCAAGAAAAATAAAGAAAACGGCTGAAAAGCAGTGGAGGGAATCAGCCCAGGAATAGATTATAGAGATTCAAGAATTATCTAATGTATATCTAATGAGATCTCACTTTCCACTGGAACCTCCTAAGGATGAATGTAGATGAGATAAGTGATACTGAGGATGTTTGGGGTCCGCCAAATATTAATATTATTTCAGCTGGAAGTACCGTGTTTTCTGGGTGCAGGTGTCTATTTACCCCTGGATTCTATATGGTGCGTCTTAGTTGCGCGTGCAAATCCGGTCATATTCTGGATTTGCGCACACAACTTAATTAGCTTAAGAAGCCAATCAGCGCCAATAATTACCAATGAACAATTAGTGACAATAATTGGCATTAATTAGAATGAAGCGCACAACTGTGTAAGCGTATTCTGTAATGTGCAGAAATTCTAAGGTGCCTAGTTGAAAAAGGAGTGTGGAATGAGCGGGTTATGTGAATTTTTAAAAACTATGCCCGTTGTTCTAGAATACACCCTGTGTAATTTAGGAGCATACCTGCCCGTGACCAAATTTAGACATGATATGTAGAATCTAGCCCTTAATATCTCTTCTTCTCTCCATTTTCTTGCTTGGGATTTGATGCTGTGAAATATACAGATATTATCTGCTCTCTGTTTGCACAGGATTTCATACAACATAAGACACAGAACAGGCATCACTGGATCGGTCTTTATATCCTGTCACCAAGGAACTCCTGGGCCTGGGTGGACGGTTCCCCATTCATCAGTGGAAAGCTGTAAGAGACACTGAGTTGTAATCTAGTGCAGCCCAAATCCATCCCTCCCTGTTACACTTTCCTATCATGGTGCTTTGCCTAAATTAATGTGGAGGTAGAATGAGTGGGAGATCGTGTCTCAGCCACAGTCACAAGGGGTCTCAGCAAGATTTGAACCCGGCTTTCATTAGGCTGTGCCCTTCTCACTTTCGTCTGTTTCTCTTCAACAAGGTGGCTTAAGGAGCTTCACTAAACCAAAAGATGTGGCCACAGCAATATCACACATCCATCTCTTCTTTCATTTCCTCTTCTGGTCATACTCCTCATTCTCCTATTTTGCTCATTTCACTTCATAGGTATAATACTTTTTCACAACTTTCTACTATAGAAAATAACGGGCAAGAGGCAGACAAAACCCTCATCAGTACATATTACAGTAATATTATAAGAAGTCTTCAGCTCCGCATCCCATAATTCTGGAAGGAAACCCACATAAATCCTCCCATCTGAGACAGTGTCTCTTGTCAGTCTGTCCACTTTCCTTCTTTCTGTGAACATAAGAACATAGTAACATAGTAGATGACAGCAGAAAAAGTCCTACATGGTCCATCTAGTCTGCCCAACAATTTAAACTCATATGTGCTACTTTTTGTGTATACCCTACTTTGATTTGTACCTGTCCTCTTCAGGGCACAGACCGTATAAGTCTGCCCAGCACTAGCCCCGCCTCCCACCACAGGCTCTGCCACCCAATCTCCGCTAAGCTTCTGAGGATCCATTCCTTCTGAACAGGATTCCTTTATGTTTATCCCACGCATTTTTGAATTCCATTACCGTTTTCATCTCCACCACCTCCCGCGGGAGGGCATTCCAAGCATCCACCACTCTCTCCGTGAAAAAATACTTCCTGACATTTTTCTTGAGTCTGCCCCCCTTCAATCTCATTTCATGTCCTCTAGTTCTACCGCCTTCCCATCTCCGGAATAGGTTCGTTTGCGGACTAATACCTTTCAAATATTTGAACGTCTGTATCATATCACCCCTGTTTCTCCTTTCCTCCAGGGTATACATGTTCAGGTCAGCAAGTCTCTCCTCATATGTCTTGTAACGCAAATCCCATACCATTCTCGTAGCTTTTCTTTGCACCGCTTCAATTCTTTTTACATCCTTCGCAAGATATGGCCTCCAAAACTGAACACAATACTCCAGGTGTGGCCTCACCAACAACTTGTACAGGGGCATCAAAACCTCTTTTCTTCTGCTGGTCACACCTCTCTCTATACATCCTAGCAACCTTCCAGCTAGGGCCACCGCCTTGTCACACTGTTTTGTCACCTTCAGATCCTCAGCTACTATCACCCCAAGATCCCTCTCCCCGTCCGTACATATCAGACTCTCCCCGCTTAACACATACATCTCCCGTGGATTTCTACACCCTAAGTGCATCACTTTGCATTTCTTCACATTGAATTTTAATTGCCAAACCTTAGACCATTCTTCTAGCTTCCGTAGGTCCTTTTTCATGTTTTCCACTCCCTCCCAGGTGTCCACTCTGTTGCAAATTTTGGTATCATCCGCAAAAAGGCAAACTTTACTTTCTAACCCTTCGGCAATGTCACTCACAAATATATTGAACAGAATCGGCCCCAGCACCGATCCCTGAGGCACTCCACTACTCACCTTTCCCTCCTCCGAGCGAATTCCATTTACCGCCACCCTCTGGCGTCTGTCTGTCAACCAGTTCCTAATCCAGTTTACCACATCGGGTCCTATTTTCATCCCATCAAGTTTATTTAAGAGCCTCCTGTGGGGAACCTTGTCAAAAGCTTTGCTGAAATCTAAGTAGATTACGTCCATAGCACATCAACGATTCAATTGTCCGGTCACCCAGTCAAAGAATTCAATGAGATTCGTTTGGCACGATTTCCCTTTGGTAAAACCATGTTGTCTGGGATCTTGCAACTTATTTTCTTCCAGGAAATTTACTATCCTTTCCTTCAGCATCGTTTCCATTATTTTTCCAATAACCGAAGTAAGGCTTACCGGCCTGTAGTTTCCAGCTTCTTCCCTATCACCATTTTTGTGAACATAGTAACATAGTAGATGACGGCAGAAAAAGACCTGCATGGTCCATCCAGTCTGCCCAACAAGATAAATTCATATGTGTATACCTTACCTTGATTTGTACCTGCCTTTTTCAGGGCACAGACCGTACAAGTCTGCCCAGCAGTATTTCCCGCCTCCCATCACTGGCTCCGGCACAGACCGTATAAGTCTGCCCTCCACTATCCTCGCCTCCCAACCACCAACCTCTCTTCCCCCACCTGCTCCGCCACCCAATTTCAGCTAAGCTTCTGAGGATCCATTCCTACTGCACAGGATTCCTTTATGCATATCCCACGCATGTTTGAATTCCGTTACCGTTTTCATCTCCACCACCTCCCGCGGGAGGGCATTCCAAGCATCCACCACCCTCTCCGTGAAAAAATACTTCCTGACATCTTTTTTGAATCTGCCCCCCTTCAATCTCATTTCATGTCCTCTCGTTCTACCGCCAACCACATCCGCCGTTGCTATACTGGGACAGACCAAGAGGGGCATAATTGAAAGGGATGCCCAAGTTTTGCTGAGGATGTCCTCGCAAAATGTCCCAGCGAATGGACGGGGAAACCCATATTATCGAAACAAGATGGACGCCCATCTTTCATTTTGATAATACAGTCAAGGACGCCCAAATCTTGACATTTAGGTCGTCCTTAGAGATGGTCATCCCTAGACTTGGTCGTTTCTGTTTTTTGGCAATAATGGAAACTAAGGACGCCCATCTCAGAAACAATCAAATGCAAGCCCTTTGGTCATGGAAGGAGCCAGCATTCATAGTGCACTGGTCCCCCTGACATGCCAGGACACCAACCGGGGCACCCTAGGAGGCACTGTAGTGGACTTCAGAAATTGCTCCCAGGAACATAGCTCCCTTACCTTGTGTGCTGAGCCCCCCAAAACCCACTACCCACCACTACCATAGCCCTTACAGGTGAAGGGGGCACCTAGATGTGGGTACAGTAGGTTTCTGGTGGGTTTTGGAGGGCTCACATCTACCACTACAAGTGCAACAGGTAGGGGGGGTTGGGCCTGGGTCCGCCTGCCTGAAGTGCACTGCACCCAGTAAAACTGCTCCAGGGACCTGCATACTGCTGTGATGGAGCTGGGTATGACATTTGAGGCTGGCACAAATACTTTTAAAGATATTTTTTGAGGGTGGGAGGGGGATAGTGACCACTAGGGGAGTAAGGGGAGGTCATCCCCGATTCTCTCCGGTGGTGATCTGGTCAGTTCGCACACCTTTTTGTGCCTTGGTCGTAAGAAAAACAGGACCAGGTAAAGTCATCCAAGGACGCCCTTTTTTTTCCATTATCGGTCGAGGACGCCCATGTGTTAGGCACGCACAAGTCCCGCCTTCACTACGCTTCTGATGCCCCCATGAACTCTGGTTGTCCCCGCGACGGAAAGCAGTTGGGGACGCCCAAATCGGCTTTCGATTATGCCGATTTGGGCGACCCTGTGAGAAGGCCACACCTGGAGTATTGTGTTCAGTTTTGGAGGCCGTATCTTGCTAAGGATGCAAAAAGAATTGAAGCGGTGCAAAGAAAAGCTACGAGAATGGTATGAGATTTGCATAACAAGACATATGAGGAGAGACTTGCTGACCTGAACATGTATACCCTGGAGGAAAGGAGAAACAGGGGTGATAAGATACAGACGTTCAAATATTTGAAAGGTATTAATCCGCAAACGAACCTTTTCCGGAGATACGAAGGCGGTAGAACGAGAGGACATGAAATGAGATTGAAGGGGGGCAGACTCAAGAAAAATGTCAGGAAGTATTTTTTCATGGAGAGAGTGGTGGATACTTGGAATGCCCTCCCGCGGGAGGTGGTGGAGATGAAAACGGTAACGGAATTCAAACATGCATGGGATAAACATAAAGGAATCCTGTTCGGAAGGAATGGATCCTCAGAAGCTTCGCCGAGATTGGGTGGCAGAGCCGGTGGTGGCAGGCGGGGCTAGTGCTGGGCAGACTTCTATGGTCTGTGCCCTGTAAATGACAGATACAAATCAAGGTAAGGTACACACAAAATATAGCACATATGAGTTATCTTGTTGGGCAGACTGGATGGACCGTGCAGCCGTCATCTACTATGTTACTATGTTCCGATTGTGTCGAAAGATGGGCGTCATTTCTCATTCGAAAATAAGCCACAAAGGTCCATCAAGCCCAGCATGCTGTTTTCAACAGTGGCAATCCATCTCATAAGTACCTGGCAAGGTCCCAAAACAGTACAATACATTGTATGCTTATTATTCCAGAAATAAGCAGTGGATTTTCCCAAGTTCATCTTAATAAACCCTGCTAAGGTAGCTGCTTTTAGTACATTCTCCATCAAGGAATTCCAGAGTTTAATTACTCATTGAATGAAGAAGTGCCCCCCCTATTCCTAGTGTTTTTGGAAAGAGTAAACAAGTGATTCACATCTACCTGTTCCGCTGTACTCACTATTTTATAGACCTCTAACATATATCTCCCCTCAGCCATCTCTTCCCCAAGCTGAGGAGCCCTAGTCGCTTTAGCCTTTCCTCGTGGAGTGGAGTAGCCTAGTGGTTAGTGCAGTGGACTTTGATCCTAGGGAACTGGGTTCAATAAAATTCCCACTGCAGCTCCTTGTAACTCTGGGCAAGTCACTTAACCCTCCATTGCCCCAGGCAGTGCCTTAGCGAGGGTGCCTGACACCTGGGGCGGGTCGCCGCTGCGCGCCCCCCCTCCGGAACGCACCCTACCTTTCAGCGGGGGGCAGGCGGGAGGGCCGATCCGCCCCCAGTGCACGTCACTGGGAGCTGCGTCGGCTCTGCTGCTTCCCTGCTTTCTCTGCCCCAGAACAGGAAGTAACCTGTTCCGGGGCAGAAAGAGCAGGGAACCAGCGAACCGACACCCCCCCAGTGCGTGCACCTGGGGCGGACCGCCCCCCCCCCCTTCCTACACCACTGGCCCCAGGTACAATAAGGACCTGTATATACTATGTAAACCACTTTGAATATAGTTACAAAAAAAAAACACACAGAAAGGCAGTATATCAAGTCCCATTCCCTTTCCTTTCCCTCATAGGGAAGTTATCCTATTCCCGTTATCATTTTCATCACCCTTCTCTGTACCTTTTCTAATTTCACTATATCTGTTTGCTTTCTTCGCCGCTGCACACTGAGGAAAGGGTTTCAACGTATCATCAACGATGACACCTAGTTCCCTTTCCTGGTTGTTGACGTTCAACGTGGAACCTTGCATCACGTAGCTATAGTTCAGGTTCCTCTTTCCCACATGCATCACTTTGCACTTGCTCACATTAAATGTCATTCCTTTGTGGAGATAGGACAGAGCCTAATTAAAAATAGCATTCAAGGAGGCAAAATATGAAAAGCTTTAGACCTTGTAGATTCCCACCAAGCTTTAGAAGGAAGTAGGAGAACTATTTGCTAGATATAGGCAACACGGTACACAGGTACTTTCTCTGTCCCTAGAGGTCTCACAATCTAAGTTTTTTTTAACCTGGGGTAATGGAGGGTTAAGTGACTTGCCCACTGTTGCATGTTCACTATGCTGCTCCATCATCAACCCTCTCAGCAACACAGGTCCCGCTTTTCAACCCTGCCCTCGGGGCACACTCAGCCAGTCAGGTTTTCATATTCATCCACAATGAATATGCATGAGTAGATCTGCATAGATGGAAGCAGAGCATGCCCATCATTGTGGGTATCCTAAAAACTGGACTGGCTGGGTATGCCCCAAGCAATAGGTTGAGAACCCCCGCATCTAAGATCCAGTACTCCAGTAGTTCTCAACCCATTCCTTGGGGCACACCCAGCGTGTCAGGTTTTCAGGACATCCACAATGAATAATCATGAGGGAGATTTGCGTACACTGCCTCCTTGGCATGTAAATCTCTCATGCATATTCATTTTCTCTTCTTCTTTTGTATCCAAACAGCAGTCAGGCCCCCCACCCAGAGTGCTCCCCTCTAAGATCACGAGAAAGAGTCAAAGATGGCCTCATGTGAGCAGAGAAGACACAGTAACCCTAAGAACCTAATTCACAGCAAGAACCACAGCAAGTGTACTGTGGAGTCTACAGAGCAGAGAGAGAGAAACTGAGACTTAGGAAGGAGGATTCTACAGGTGGGAAAGAAAGCAAGTGTGCCAGGCTCGGGTCAGGTGAGATGATTAAATTTGCAGTTATTAAACTGCATTGTGAGAAATTGCAAGAGGACACTGGAAGACTGGATATCTATAAGGCAAATGAAATTTAATCTGGACAAGTGCAAAGTGATGCACATTGGGAAGAGTAACTCAAATTATAGCTACATGATGCCAGGTTCCAGATTAGGAGTCACTAAGGAAAAGGATTCAGTGCCCTCCTCCTTATCCCATGTCCTACAATTCTGTTGCTTTATTATCTTTATCACATGACACTCCACCTCTGTGTCTTCCTACCCAGACCTTCCTGAATAGATTCTAATCTGCTATAACTATACATTGCAATCATGGTTTTCTCTCTGTGAGTCATGCCTCTATCAGTAATCCTCACTCCAGGAAGTAAGTGCTGTTATGGGTTCTGATGGTCTTTTTTCATACGATTTTCTTTACTTCAAAAAGTGTCTCTTGGTAGGAGTTTGTTTTGTTGTTATATAGGTGACAGCATAATTTTAATATATTGTTTCTCTGTTGACTAGTAAGGTGGAATGTGGTGGATGAGTTACAGTTGAGTTCCCACAAAATTTGCTTGATGAGAGAAGTCAGTGTGGGTCACAGCTTCTGGCCAGCAGGGGGAGTCAGTGAGTAGCACTTTTGCCCTTGTTGCTGCCTCCTCTGCCAGCTTTTCTCTGAAGTCAGAACCACATAGGACTGAGAAAGGATAAGGGAGAGATGGAGAGGAGAGGTTTCAGGAAGCACAGAGGGTAGGATGATAATGCCTTGCGGTGGGTGAGGAGCAGGAAGGGAGAGAAAGTGATGAAGGTGCTTGTACTGCAGATATTTTTATTCTGCAGCTTCCCTATCACAGTGAATGATAACTTATCATAAGTTCTTGAAAATTTCTATCCACTTGTCTTCTGTCTCACTCCTTACTCTGGTGTCCTGATCCTGCTTTCTCCCATCGGTCAGCTTCCTCACAATTCCCACCCAGTTTTGACAACCCAAGGGTGATAATGCCTTTTCTGATGTGGTACTGAATGCCGCTCTTTACAAATCCAACTCCCAATATGGACTAAACTGTTTTATCTTCCTGACTCAGATTCTCTGTATCGGGACCCTTGGAGGAGGGCAGGTGTGTGGCAGTGAAGGGCCAACACTTTGATTCTGACCTCTGCAGAAGACCCTATCAATGGATTTGCCAGTAGGAAGCTGAGGTGTAAAGTGCTCCAGTGCTGCTTGTGACCTGTGTCTGCAAGCAAAGGAGATGGAAACAGATCATTTGGACCTACTGACATTATTATTAGAACAGACCATTTTAAGTGGAAGAGAAAGAAGATCTGCTATGAAGGGAAAGTTTTCATCTCACATCCTGAGGTGGAAACATCTCTTTTCAAACCATTGTGTATATGGGAAGCACATTTGTGATGTCTGTCTGGAAGGCCCACATAATCCTGAAGCAGTTCAGCCAATCATACTAAAACCCAGGGTCATATCTCTCTGCATACTATTTCTTTTGTTTTTGTCTATATTGTTTTTCTGTTGCTATCAGATTTAAAAAAACATCATTTTCTTACCTTTGGTGGTAGTGGGTGAAGCCATGTCCCTCTTACTTTTTTCTCAGGTGCAGGGGCTCAGCATCTGGTTAGACTGAGTGGCTGCTAAGCATTGGCCTTCAGAGAAGTCTAGAGCGAGTACATAAAGGTGCAATGAGCCAGAAGCAGCAACAGGGGGCACTCTGATCCAGCTTCCTTTGCTTTTGCTGCTAGGGACAGAGTGAAAGCCAGGAAATGCACACAGCAGCCCCCGTGGTCTGTTTCAACATTTGTAATCTAATAGATCAAGATAGGGTAGCAATACTGGACCTTGAGGCAGAGCGTTGCATAAATTAAAAATAAAATAAAGTTCTGTAGAAAACAGCAGAGTCTGCTGATGTTGAGAGAGTTTAGTTTCACGGAACTGATGTGTAAGTACAGTTCTCAGAGAGTGAAACACAAATCTTCGCTTATTTTGCCTTTTCTTTGTTCTTTGCTACCTGGAGTTCAGTTGGAATAGGGTGTAATGATTAAAGTGAAATAAAGAAGCACAATACTTGGCAGTAAGAACCAGAGCCAGATAGATATATGGAAACCATCTACAACAGGATCATCCCAAGAGAGAAAACAAATCACTCACAGCTAAATCACTTAAGGAGCCATCTTGGCCAGAAATGCCACCCTCTCATCAGCAACAACAAAGTACAGAACACTAGTACCAGCAACCAGGTTCTGCCACAAACCCAGCTGCCAACTATTACAGGACCCAGCATCCTTCAGGTCTTGTTCACCTCCTCTTCCTCTAAAGTAACACATGGCATCAAACATAGCAACACAGGCCAGTACCAAAGAAAAATGAGTTATAGTTTATAGACACAAAGCTGCCATTAGAGATGGCAACACCCAAAACCTAAAAGGACAACATTTCCAGGTCACGCTCTGGCCTCACAGTTCAACTTTTAAAGGGACACATCCACTCCATCTTCATGCATATTTACCCCCCTCTTGAGCTACACTTTATGCATCTGATGAAGTGGAACCTCTGTCCTCAAAAGCTCTTACCTCAACAAACTGGTTAGTCTATAATGTGCCACTTAGATAAAGTTGCATTCATTGGAAACCCAGTATAGGTACATTTCTGTCATCTACATTCATTTGGAATATCCTGGAAACTTGACTAGGTAGGCAGTTACCACTGGAATGTAGAAATCTAGCAGGGGAAAGGTCTTTAATATTGAGTTTATTTTAAAACCCACAAACTGCTACAATTTTAAAAACTTGCCCCACTAATCAGGTTTCCAAATGGAATAGAAATAATACATTTCTTGATTAGCTTTCAAAGGTTGCCCTTGGAGCAGCCTAGTGGTTAGGGTGGTGGACTTTGGTCCTGGGGAACTGGGTTCGATTCCCACTGCAGGCACAGGCAGCTCCTTGTGACTCTGGGCAAGTCACCTAACCCTCCATTGCCCCAGGTACAAATAAGTACCTGTATATAATATGTAAGACACATTGAGATTCTACATAGAATGTTGCTACTATTTAAGATTCTAGATGGAATGTTGCTACTATTTGAAATTCTGTTCCTACTATTGAAGATTCTACATGGAATGTTGGTACTATTGAGATTCTGTTGCTACTATTGGAGATTCTACATGGAATGTTGGTACTATTGAGATTCTGTTGCTACTATTGGAGATTCTACATGGAATGTTGCTACTATTGGAGATTCTGTTGCTACTATTTGAGATTCTACATGGAATGTTGCTACTATTGGAGATTCTAGATGGAATGTTGCTACTATTGAGATTCTACATGGAATGTTGCTACTATTGAGATTCTGTTGCTACTATTTGAGATTCTACATGGAATGTTGCTACTATTTGAGATTCTACATGGAATGTTAATGTTGCTATTCCACTAGCAACATTCCATGTAGAAGCCTGCCCTTGAAGATCAGCAACACGGTCGCGCAGGCTTCTGCTTCTGTGAGTCTGACGTCCTGCACGTACAGGACGTCAGACTCACAGAAACAGAAGCCTGCGCGGCCGATCTACATGGCATGTTGCTAGTGGAGGAGTAGCCTAGTGGTTAGGGTGGTGGACTTTGGTCCTGGGGAACTGGGTTCGATTCCCACTGCAGGCAGAGGCAGCTCCTTGTGACTCTGGGCAAGTCACTTAACCCTCCATTGCCCCAGGTACAAATAAGTACCTGTATATAATATATAAGCCGCATTGAACCTGCTATGAGTGGGAAAGCGCGGGGTACAAATGTAACAAAAATAAAAGAAATGTATTAAGTTATGTCCAATAAAAAATATATCATCTTAGTCCACATTTAAAGGTAATCAATAGAAATAAAACATGGAAAAGAAAATAAGACGGCTACCACACCTCTCCAAATGGATTAATAAAATGTTTCCATGCAAATGGTGAACAACACTGCTGAGCCAGAGTGGATGTTATCTTACCTGATAATTGTTGGAACAAGTTGCTTACAGAATTGTGAGCTAGGACTAAAGGAAAGAAGTACATAAGTAATGCCACACTGGGAAAAGACCAAGGGTCCATCGAGCCCAGCATCCTGTCCACGACAGCGGCCAATCCAGGCCAAGGGCACCTGGCAAGCTTCCCAAACGTACAAACATTCTATACATGTTATTCCCGGAATTGTGGATTTTTCCCAAGTCCATTTAGTAGCGGTTTATGGACTTGTCCTTTAGGAAACCGTCCAACCCCTTTTTAAACTCTGCTAAGCTAACCGCCTTCACCACGTTCTCCGGCAATGAATTCCAGAGTTTAATTACGCGTTGGGTGAAGAAAACTTTTCTCCGATTTGTTTTAAATTTACTACACTGTAGTTTCATCACATACGCTTCACATCCACCTGTTCCACTCCACTCCACTCAATATTTTATATACCTTTATCATGTCTCCCCTCAGCTGTCTCCAAGCTGAAATGCCCTAGCCTCCTTAGTCTTTCTTCATAGGGAAGTCGTCCCATCCCCGCTATCATTTTAGTCGCCCTTCACTGCACCTTTTCCAATTCTACTATATCTTTCTTGAGATGCGGCGACCAGTATTGAACACAATACTCAAGGTGCGGTCGCACCATAGAGCGATACAATGGCATTATAACATCCTCACACCTGTTCTCCATACCTTTCCTAATAATCCCCAACATTCTATTCGCTTTCCGAGCCGCAGCAGCACACTGAGCAGAAGGTTTCAGTGTATAATAAGGCCTACCATATTGAATGTCAGAAATATCAGAAAACAGAATCGATTCTTGTGGATGAACACCTGGTTAAATCTAAGTAGACTAATCTTTTGAGGCTAGATTGTAGTCACAAAAATGGCTACCTTAACTTAGAACTGATTAGTATGATTCATTAACCAGCTAAACTGTGAAAAGCCCACCTCCAGGCACAGCAGCTCAATCTGTTATTCTCCGATGGCTCCTGATGACTGCAGGACAATGTACTGACCTCCGTGGGCACCAAAAGCTCTGACCTCACCCTCTTTCCACCACCCACTCTTTTTCTGCCAGCAGCTGCCTAAATCTGTTTATCAAATTCACATCAAAATCCATCTAAACAAAATATTTTGTTTGATTTGTAGGAATTATTGTATGGATATATTTTTTGTAAGCTGCTTAGTTTTAGGTAGGGTATAAGTTTAAAAAATAAATTAGATAAATAAAAAGGTGAGTTTCCCCAAACAAGTCATGCATATTGATTAACCAGTAACAAAGCCCTCAAAGGAATGACGTACAACTTCCTTCACTTCAGAGCGCCTACCTCTTACATTAATTGCTGATTAACTTGCTGCCAATTTTCAAAATAAGGTTCTTGTGCTCTCTCAGCAGCGGGTAATATCCGAGTTGATCCATCTTCTTCTCTGGATATCTCGCTCAGCTTTGGTAATTTTTCTCCTTTTAGTATCTCATCTCCTGTTGCATTACCTAATATGGTGTTACCCATGTGCCCATCAACAGGCAACCTGGTCACAACTCCATTACACAAACACTATCTTCATTGAATAGTTTCTACTAGTCTAAGGGAAAGGTTGGTACCTCTTGAATGGAAAATTGCTTGTTTTCCCTCACCTGAAGGATGATAAAGTTGACTCATCTGATGTATCTGTCACAAAATCTCTACTCTCCCTTTTATTTCTAAAGGCACTAAGAAGTTGGTTGCTACTCGGTTAAGATCTTATTTAGAATCTACAAATGGTCTGTACCCAAGGCAGACTGGATTGTGTGCAGCACTGAATCTACTGCTTGAAAATCTTAGGAGTCACCGTTAATAACAGTCTATCCCTTTACCCTAAACATCTCTGATACAGTAAACAAAAAAAAAAGTCATTCTGGCCAATATTCAGCCCATGCTGGTGGTGGTGGTCAGCATTTCTTTTAAACACCGTCAGCTGTGGGCAGAATTAGGCCATGTCCAGGCATTGCCACTGAATATCTTGGCCTAAGGGCCCAGGAAGCACAGAAAAAAACAAATTTTGACTTTACCTCCAATCCCCCCTCCCACTCCCCAAAAGGTCGATAAGCCTTCCTCTCAACCCACCCGAAATGATAAATTAGCTCCCCTCTCACAACTGCTCTAATGGGGCGATGGGGGCAAGAGCTAAGCCCACTCACTCCTGCCCCTGGTGGCTACCTTCACAAAATGGCTGGTGCGACCTCTAGAGGCAGCCTTGTGGTACTGCCCCAATTGCGCCTCAGGAACACTAGGGAGGTCATGTAGAACCGGGGGGGGGGGGGGGGGGGGGGGACCTATCGATGAGTTGGGGAGATGGGGATGTGGACCTGTGTGTGTGTGTGTACGTTTGGGAAGCTCGCCAGGTGCTCGTGGCCTGGATTGGCCGCTGTCATGGACAAGATGCTGGGCTCGATGGACCCTTGGTCTTTTCCCAGTGTGGCATTACTTATGTACTTATATTTGTCTCCTGAATAACTCCCTTCATTTCCCACTAATGACCGAACCCAACCCCATGCTGCATTTGCAGTCATTGTAATGTTCTACATCATCATAGGACATTGGCTCCCAATAGTGCTTTGTATTCCTTTCAACATCCTCATACTTGGATCATCTAGCTCTGCGCTGAGGTCTTCCTCCATTTCTCTAAGGTTCTGTTAACCTTTATGCTCCCTCTCATACCCTTCGCTCCTCTCAACATCTTTTGGTTCTCCAACCTACTTTCAGGTCCATCTAAACTCTATCACTCCCTCGTTTCCAGGTTGTAGAACCAGTGCTTTCGAATAGGCTTCCATTATATACTCGTTCTGAGATCTCCTTCACCATGTTCAAATTGGCTGTGAAAACCTTTTATGTTACTTGGGCCTTCCCGCTAGATTGAGTTCTGTGACTGCTTGGCCTTTGCTTCTGCTCGAGGCCAGCTTCAACAGCTACACCTATTTTTGTTCATGCAAATATATGAGATGCTCATGTTCCCCTTTCAGGGCTTTTTTTGAGGGGGTACTTGGGGGTACTGAGTACCACAACCTTTTCCATTGTCTGCTAAAACTGACCCATGGACCCCAGGTTTTAATGAAAGAGCTCAGGCCCTACACACCAATTCTGCCTTGTGATAAGTACATAAGTAATGCCACACTGGGAAAAGACCAAAGGTCCATCGAGCCCAGCATCCTGTCCACGACAGCGGCCAATCCAGGTCAAGGGCACCTGGCAAGCTTCCCTGTGACTGGTTGCAGGGGGCCTGGCTATTGTGGGGTGGATTCGTCCGAGATCAACCACCTCTAAAGGGTGGCCTGGCATTTGAGTACTGGCACCTTTTTTGCTAGAAAAAACGTAGTGGTCCTGTGTCTCTCAGAGAACCAGACCTGTTTGTTTGTGTCTCTCTGTCCTGTGCGTCTGTCTCTCAGACAGCCTGGCTTCACTGTGTGTGTGTGCAGTAGCAGTATAGGTACTGGTCACAGTGGTTGGGGGTAGGCAGGCTCCCCTGAGTCAAGGCACACATCCACCCTAAATCGCTTCAGAAGTTTAGAAAAATAAAAAAAAACCTGCGTTCATAATTTGGAAGACATATGGTAACACCTGAGGAACTCACACAAACTCTTTCATTAACAAAACATTATTACAGATCACATAAAATATTTAACATATAACTTAAAACATTTTAAAAATTCTTAAAAAGTGTTTGTACAAATCAAGCCAGTAAATCCTTTAAAAACTTGTGCAGTATATCTGCATAATTAACGTACTAACGCAACATCAATCCTTACATCCAATACTCCTCTTTAGAGACTATCACAACTTCATCACAGTGCTCCCTACAATCATAGTGCTAACACAAGTATCTAACACTTATGGATCCTCAGAAGCTGAGTGGGGATTGGGTGGCAGAGCCGGTGGTGGGAGGCGGGGCTAGTGCTGGGCAGACTTGTACGGTCTGTACCCTGAAAATGACAGATACAAATCAAGGTAAGGTATACACAAAAAGTAGCACATATGAGTTTATCTTGTGGACAGACTGGATGGACCGTGCAGGTCTTTCTCTGCCGTCATCTACTATGTTACTATGTTTAGAATTGCTCAATTTACCACTTGCAGAAGGGCTTCTCTGCCTCCCTGCGGAATCTCTATCAGATAAGTAGCACCAGCTACTGTATGTTCAAGCTTCGCTTTTATTTTAGCTTTATCAAAGAATTTGTTCCTTTGTGTTGAAATTTGCTGTCTTGAATTAGCTTTTGCTCCTCACCTTTGGGTCAGGAACCTCTTCACTGTGGCTCTGGTACTGGTTCTGTGGTACTGCTGCTGTATGCTGTGCTAGTACCTGAACCTAACTAGCTTCACACCAATTAAGAAGAAATCAGACTCCCATTGAAATGCACTCTAAATACTGTCAGAAAACCATTCTTAATTAGATTAATGCTACAATGAGGGGAACCCTTGCTTACCCTTTTGTTCAGGAACTGAGGCCAGTTTTCCCTATTCGCAATTCTGTTCTGTCCCAGTGTAAATGGCTCTTGGCAAGCAGAACCCCCTCTGGGCCACTCTTCTTCAAAGTTACACAGCCAATTGAATTATATATATATATATATATATATATATATATATATATATGTCATGTTCAGGGCCTTTGCATTCTGTCAGGTCCTCGAGGCAGAACCTAGACTCGTGAGCCCTTGGACCCCTGCCGCGGAGCGACAGAGGCAGGCAAGACCACCCTGGAACTGGACCCAAGGAAGGACAGGGCTGGACTCTGGACTGGAGTAGTGACTGAAGCAGACAACTGGAACCAGCAGAACAGGAACAGCTTCACCTGCACTTGACCACAGTTCCACTGGACTTGAGCTCCAGTGTGCGGGTGGCTGGCAGGACTTGCAGGACGAGGCCGGAACTGGAGATCCAGAGGACCCACCCTGGGTCTGGGAAACACGAGGAAACTAGTCTAAATACTAGACTGAGAGCTGCTGCGCAAACACTAGCAAGAACCACAAGACAGACCAAGGAGACAAGATATACAGAAGCTTAGCAGGAGAAAGGACTAGGGCAACATGCAAGCTAGGCAGAAGGGGGTTCAGGGAATACCCACAGGGTAAACCCACTAGCCAGGTAGAGGCAGGATAAACACCCAAGAAATACACACTAGCTAGACAGAGACAGGATTCAGGATATACACTCAGGATATACAAGCAGGGTTCAGGATATACACCTAGGGTAAATGCCCTAGTTAGGCAGAGGCAGGGTTCAGGATAAACACCCAGGAAATACACCCTAGCTAGGCAGAGCGGGAAACCGGATAAACACTAGCTAGGCAGAAACAGGATTCAGGATATACACTCAGGATATATGTTAGCTAGGCAGCGCGGGAAACCGGATAAACACTAGCTAGGCAGAAACAGGGTAGTCAGAAACAAGCAGTGGTCAGGGCTGGCAGCAAGTGAGGATTATCAGGAACAAGCAGTGGTCAAACTCGTCAGGCAAACAGAAGAAGTAACCAGGAGCTGGCAGCAGGCGATAGAATAAACCAGGGACTAGCAGAGTCAGGGCTGAAGCTACAGACTCCAACCACAAGCAGAGGGAAAATGGCTGAAGGGCAAGGGAATAGAAGGACAAGCAGTCCACGGACACAGAGTAGCCGGGCAGAGCCTCCCACGGAAGGACAGCAGTCCACAGGCAAAGAGTAGCAGGGCAGAGCCCCCCATGGAAGGACAGCAGTCCAGAGACACAAAGAGAAGCTGGGCCAGAACCCAGAGAAAGGCTGACCTGGCCTAAAGGCATAACACCATGCAAAGGCCCTGAATGCAAGCACATCACTTCCTTATGAAGGCTCTCACTGATGATGTCATCCACAGCAGGACAGAAGCAGGAAACACCCTGATACCAGAGAGAGCTTGACACACATAGGAAGGGAGCACACAGGAAGGGCATACAGGAGCCATCTTGGAAGTTGGAACAGAACAAGTGGAAGCCATCTTAGATGCTGGCTCCCTAGCGAGGCATAGCCCACACAGGTGAGGTCTAGTGGAGTAATCAGCACACGCCAGAGACAACTCTAACACAAAGACAGACAGAAGCCAGCAGAGCTGCTGACCCCCCAAAAGAAGGTAAGGCTGAGGGTGGTCACGGCCACAGACGTGACAATATATGGCCTTCAGGTCTGAACCTTTAAGCTCTGAGCCTATTCCCCAAACCACCTCTTCTCCTGAGAGCCTAAACCTCAGAAGATGTTTTATTAGTCACCTTTGACTCTTCTTTAAAATAAAAGGCTTTACTACTTTTTTAAATTAAAATCAGCCTTTTCTATCAAACACCCTATCAATCAGGTTACCCAATCTCATTAGCTTTCCTCCAAAATAATCCAAGCTCCAACTTGGCCTTCCCCAATATTCTCCAGGCCCTTTTGTAACAGGATCCTTAGCTAAGTAAATCAGGAGACATGAGGCAAATGGTTCCGAAGACAAGGCAGCTTTATTGCTAGCAATGAACAGCACTGAGTTCAGTCTCAGGATACTGTGTGTCAGAAATCATCTGACACTCACATTTATACCTCCCTGCTGGGCCTGCGCATTAGGCCCCTTATACGTCATAATTACACATGCGCAGTAAACATTTGTAGTTCTTGTAGTTCTTACAGTACATACACACGTCATAACACTGAAATGATACTGGCAAAGGAAACAAAACTTATCATCTTGTTCTGCACACATACACATAATCACACAGTGCTTCTTTCACAGAGGAGATAAGACTCGTTAGGCTCAGAGACACAGGATGGGGGAGGCAACACCCTCCCAAGCATGTAGCGTCTACGTGCAGGCTGAATTCTGTGTGCAAGCCTTGGCAACTAAATGTTACAAGCTGTTTATCTAATGCACCTGCATCCTGACTCAGACAGTTATTTCTCTAGCTGGCAGGAGCTGTGGTTAAGGCACAATATAAGAAGATGTAAATGTTCAGTAAATATTCAAGTATAGAATATGTCACAAAGAAGGCAAAGTCCATAGATAGTATGCACAGAGCTTGAGGCAGTCCAGTCGGTACAGTGATTGCAGCAGGTCATAAACAGTGTCCACTCGCTCACTCCTACACTTTTATTTAATCCAACTGGAGAGCACACCCTGAAAACACCCTCCCCTTGGCAGTGCAAATTCCTAACTGAACTTTTCTCCTCCTCACCCAGGCTCAGTGTTGCCAGGTCCCAGTCCCCGAAAACCGCCCAAAAACTTCACACCCCGCCCCTGCCGTCATCAGCCCCACCCCGCCGTCATCAGCCCTGCCTCCTCCGTCATAAGCCCCACCCCTCCGTCATAAACCCCGCCCACATCAACCCACCCAAAACATCACCAAACCCCACCCAAAATGTTGTTAGCTCCGCCCCCCGCAGCCCGAAAAACCACTTAAAAAACAGCCCAAAACCCCCCAAAAGATCTCAAAATACCGTGACCCGCAGCGGAGAAAATTTTCCCGCAGCGGGTCGCGGAAAACTGCCCACCTGGCAACCATGCCCAGGCTGTAGTCATGTGGAAACAGGAATTTAGTAACATCATCTGCCCCTCTCGGGCCAATCAAAAACCCCAAAACATCACTGTGGACATGGAACTTAGAATCTTTTAGTGCCAGCTCCATTTTGAAAACTTGAAATCCCATGGACTTTAATAGAAAAGGGAACATTTTTCAAATATTTTGGCAACCATAGTACACAGTCCTCACTTGCTGAACTACTGTAGCACATATCTCTAGGCACCCCTGCAATTTTAAATATACGCCATTTCCCATAAACGCCACGTTTTCCTCAATAAAGTCAATTAAATAATTAATAAACTTTCCCTAAAATTCCCCTCTATCACATATAACCAACGGAATTTTAAAAACTACAATTTAAAATTAAAATTAAAATAATCCAAGTCCAAGGGGCTTCTTACCTTGGTCCCCTTACGTGATGACCACCACCTCCACTTTCCAAAACGGTCTGGAAACGCCTTCGGAGCTCCTTTTTAAAACGGCCAAAAAATCGCAAATTCCCTGGAATTGCTACTACTACTACTTATCATTTCTATTGTGCTACTAGACTTACGCAGCGCTGTACACTTGAACATGAAGAGACAGTCCTTGCTCGACAGAGCTTACAATCTAATTAGGACAGACAAACAAGGCAAATAAGGGATAAAGACAAAGGGTAGCAAGATTCCAGAATCCCAAAGAGTAACAAGATTCTGTGCAGAATCCAAGAAAGTAGCAAGATTCCGGAATCTCAAAGACAAAGTAAATAAATAAATAGTAGTAATTTATTTGTTACATTTGTACCCCACATTTTCCCACCTATTTGCAGGCTCAATGTGGCTTACATAGTACCGTAAAGGCGTTCGCCAGTCGGCTGATAACAAATACAAGGTTGTATTGTGGTCAAATGAGGTAGGTGTGTGTCAGGCACCATGAAGGATGACTAGAATGAAGATTGTATATTGTCCAGTACGATCATTGGTTGAGCTGTGTTGTTGGATGTGGGGATTTACGTTGGATCGATGTCCCTTCTGTTGCTGTTTGAAGAATACTATTACTACTTATCATTTCTATAGCGCTACTAGACGTGCGCAGCGCTGTACACTTGAACATGAAGAGACAGTCCCTGCTCGACAGAGCTTACAATCTAATTAGGACAGACAAACAGGACAAATAAGGGATAAGGGCAAAGAGTAGCAAGATTCCGGAATCCCAAAGAGTAGCAAGATTCTGTGCAGAATCTCAGAGTAGCAAGATTCCGGAATCCCAAAGACGACTACTACTACTTATCATTTCTGTAGCGCTACTAGACGTATGCTGCGCTGTACACTAGAACATGAAGAGACAGTCCCTGCTCGACAGAGCTTACAATCTGATTAGGACAGACAAACAGGACAAACAAGAGACAAGGGAATATTAAAGTGAGGATGATAAAATAAGGGTTCTGAACAAGTGAATAAGGGTTAGGAGTCAAAAGCAGCATAAAACAGATGGGCTTTTAGCTTAGATTTCAAGATGGCCAGAGATGGCGCTTCATGTACCAGCTCAGGAAGCTTACTACTAATCATTTCTATAGCACTACTAGATGTACGCAGCGCTGTACACCAGGCATATGATTATGATAACAGTGAAATTATAATATATAAGAAAAGCATAAAAGGCACTTTGCAAACAACCATTTTGGACAATAACATTACAGCAGCTTTAGCTTCCCTTGCTTTTCATAGGAATCTGTTCTGCTTTTCTTGGGCTGCACTCAACTCACAGAAGCAGTGGCAGCCTGGAGGCATCTGATGACCCAATGTAAGATGAGACCTCGCTCTGAAGTGCATACTGAGAGGAGTCAGAATCAGAATGATCTTAAGGTGGCCAAACAGGTAGAAAAGGTGATGGCGGAAGCTGGAAGGATGCTTGGATCCATAGGGAGAGGAATGACCAGTAGGAAAAAGGGAGGTGATGATGCCCCTGTATAAAACTTTGATGAGAGCTCATTTAGAATATTGTGCACAATTATGTAAACCCCACCTTCAAAAAGATACAAACAGGATGGAGTTGGTCCCGTGGGTAGCTACTAAATGGCCAGTGGTGTTTGTCAAAGCATATGGGGACAGACTTAAAGATCTCAGTATGTATATGATAGAGATATTTAAATGCCTACATGGCATAAATGAACAAGAAGCAAGTCTGTTTAAGGAAGCTCTGGAACGAGGGGGCATAGGATGAAGGTGAAAGGAAATACTGAGGAAATACTTTTCCATGGAAAGGGTGGTGGATGCATGGAATGGCCTCCCAGTGGAGGTGGTAGAAATGAAGACTGTATCTTAATTCAAGAAAGCCTGGAACAAGTACAATGGATCTCTAAGGGAGAGTAGGTGGCATGAATGGGCAGCCTGGACAGGTGATATGGTCTTCATCTGCCTTTATTTTCTCTGTTTCTATTAGCCATGTGAACCATTTACAGCTACAGGCAGAACTTCCAGATACCTAGGTCAGTCTGAAGAGGTTGATGCATACATTCTGCTCACGCAGCCATGCAGTGCCCAGGGCCCACTTGCAGCTGCTCCTGGATCTTCTGAAACAGACACCTCATCCTTTGGGGTCTGATTCAGAATTTGTTGCTTGGGGTCTCTTAACTTAAATTTCTGTCACTGCCTCCATTTCATTCATGAACTTGTAACTAACTTCCCTAAGAAAGACAGGAACGGATTTGCTATGGCTATGTGCAAATATTTCTTTGTGGAGGGCCTTTGCTGGTGTTTGATGCTATCCTTATGCAAAGTTAGAAGTACTGATGGCAGCATATGGCTGTCCTCGACTGACGTATGTATTTTTATTCTTCCCTGCTTTGTTGTAAATGTGGAAAATAAATAAATAAATCTACGAATTAAACTCTGGAATTCGTTGCCGGAGAACGTGGTGAAGGCGGTTAGCTTGGCAGAGTTTAAAGAGGGGTTAGACGGTTTCCTAAACGACAAGTCCGTAAACCGCTACTAAATGGACTTGGGAAAAATCCACAATTCCAGGAATAACATGTATAGAATGTTTGTAAGTTTGGGAAGCTCGCCAGGTGCCCTTGGCCTGGATTGGCCACTGTCGTGGACAGGATGCTGGGCTCGATGGACCTTTGGTCTTTTCCCAGTGTGGCATTACTTATGTACAATTTTCTGTATGCAGTAGCACAGAACCATCCTGAAATGTCTGTCTGTGAAGGAGGAAGATGTACCAAAACACATTTCGACCTGTTGGGTCTCATCAGTGCAGCGCAGCCCTTTTAATTTGAAACTGAAAGCATAAGGTACTCTGTGACACTCACTCCAGAGGTACCCAGCAGGGAAACAAAGGCAGCTGCTAATTTGTTTGTAAAGTACCTTCCATGCTCCTCCTATAAATTTGAGCGTCCAGGCTTGGTGCACACCCAGTTTCTGTTCATAGTGCAGCTGGCAACCTTGGGGCTGACCTCATTCAGGTAGACACAACCTGATTCCTGCAAAGGGATGTCAAGCCTGCAATGAACACAGACAGAAAAATCACTGCAAGGGAGAGCATTTAACATGTTTTACAAACAATGAGATATACTGTGTGCTAAGAATGAAAAGGAAACTAAAAACTGCAAATGTAAAAACATGGAAAACAAGAGCTATCTTACATTTTCTTCTCAGGTAAAAATGGCTGATCAATCAAATCATAGAACAGTGGTTCTCAAACTTTCTTCTATTATAATACACCTGCATGGTACACTGTTGCCGACAATGATGCAAGAGAAATACAGATGCAATGATAGTTTTTAAAGTACTGGGGACAGCATCTAACATTCAAAATCTGGACATTTCACTAGATTCTACTTTTAAGTTGGAGGCTCACATTTCAGACATGAAAGTTGAGGAGTGGTCCAGAACGTGTCAGCTAATGTTTAATGCAAAAATAAATAAATAAATAAATAAATGCAGAGTCATGCATTTGAGCTAAAAAAAACCCCGCAAAGGAGAACTTTTGTGCATGAAAGAGGAGCGGGACTTGGGTGTGATCGTATGTGACGATCTTAAGGTGCTTGAACAGGTAGAGGACTGGCCAGTAGGAAAAAGCAGGTGATGATGCCCCTATATAAGAGTCTGGTGAGACCTCATGTAGAATATTGTGTCCAATTCTGGAGATGCACCTTCAAAAAGATATAAACAGGATGGAGTTGACTCAGAGGGTGGCTACTAAAATGATCGGTGGTCTTCATCATAAAGCGTATGGGGACAGACTTAAAGATCTCAATATGTATTATCTGGGGCAGGAGAGGGGAGATATGATAGAGAAGTTTAAATACCTTTGAGGCATAAGTAATAGGAAGCTCTGAAGGGGCAAAGGGGATAGATTCAGGAGTAACCCGAGGAAATACTTCTTCATGGAAAGGGTGGCGGATTCATGGAACGGCCTCCCGGTGGAAATGAAGACTGTATCTGAACTCAAGAAAGTATAGGACAAGCAAAGGGAGAGGGATGGTATGGATGGGCTCACTGCATAGGCCAGTGGGTTTTCAAATGTATTGGGACAGATTTAAAGGGAATTTATTTTCCCCAAAATCCAGGTCCAAGCAACCCGTTCTTGAACTCTATCTCCCCCAATATTCAGCTGGCAGCAGGCAAAGCTTTTGCTGTCTGCCACAGTCAAAATATCAGTATTTAATGCCAGGGGCAATTTACTGGTTAAGCTGATATTCAGAGCTAACTGGTTAAGAGATTAGGACTAGATTCTTCTATAAATGGTGCCTGAAAACTCTGCACGGAAAAAAATACATCTAGGCATATGTAAGGTATGCCTAAATCTATGTATACTTTATAGAAAAAGCCTAAATTATTGCACTGATAATAGAATACACCGAGTGCCCATCCACAAGACTAAATCGAGTTGCAGGCAGTTGCCGTAACTGTTGACACCTAAATTAGGTGCAGACTGGTGTATTCTATAATAATGTCCACTAAAACAGTTGTCCTGAGTGTATACTTTCTCTGGTTAATGGGATTGGTAAATACCGATGTTTCATCCATAATTGGACAAAAGGCACAATTACCACCGTGATCTATCTACTGTCTAAAATGATGATCGTTATGATCTGCTTTAGCTCTAAAATGCTATTCAACCAGCCACTAGCTGTTCCTGGCTGGTTAAATAGTTTTGATCATCGGGCCCTATGTCTTTTCCCAATTTCTTTTCCCCAGATGTCAAATTTGGTGCATTTTGGGGGGGGGGAGGGGGGAGAGGAGGAAAATATTTTTGTCTTCAGACAGTCTAGAACCTTCCTGTGTAATTTCTTTATAACATGGTGCTTGAGTTGGAAAAAAATTCTAAAATGTATATTGGTGGGGGGGGGGGGGGGGGGGGGGGAATACAAAACAAAGTTTATCATTACTCTTTCCAAAAGAGTGAAGGTAAGGACAGTCAGGGAAAACTATTATGAGACAAGACAGGGCAGTCAGAATACAAGTTTATCGCAGTTCACAGCTCACTTCCCTCCTTGCTAATAAAACACAGTCCCCCATCTTAAAACAATTTTCCCAATTACTGAGGCTTCATACAAGAGTCATTATTTAGTAAACAGCATCATTACTGTGCTTTGAGAATAAATGTGAATTACACAGAATAAAGTTGAAGACTTACAGTTTCAATTCAGACTCATCTGTCCACTTCCACAACTGCCCATGTTCTTCTCTTCTCAGACCAATCCAGTGATCTAAGCGACCTTTATAGCGCATCGCAAAAGCCTTTAAGAAAATAATAAACGCATGTGTCAGACCATCTCTTCATTATTGCCTGCAAGTCTGCAACTGAAACAAGCAGGGAGGTTCTGCAGGACTCCCAAAGGATGAGTCTGCCCCTTGTAACTGAAATTGTGGCACTGAACGCATAACTTAGAAGGATCATTTCACCCCTGATAATGATCTGCTTCTAGCTAAATCCAGAGGTCTCTATTCCATCCTCATCCTTTTTGACTTATCCACTGCATTCGACACTGTTGACCACACCTTACTCCTTGATACGCTGTCCTCGCTTGGATTCCAGGGCCCTGTTCTTTCCTGGTTCTCTTCATACCTCTCACGCCGTACTTTCAGTGTTCACTATGGTGGATCCTCTTCAACTTCCCTCCCGCTTTCAGTTGGTGTGCCTCAGGGTTCTGTCCTTGGCCCACTCCTTTTCTCCATCTATACCTCTTCTCTCGGTGCCCTAATCTCTTCCCATGGCTTTCACTACCATCTTTACGCTGATGACTCTCAGATCTAGATCTCCACCCCTGAAATCTCAACCTTAATCCAAGAAAAAAATCTCTGCCTGCTTGTCTGACATTGCTGTCTGGATGTGTCAACGCCATCTCAAATTAAACATGGTTAAAACCGAACTTCTCATTTTTCCCCCCAACCCCACCTCCCCATGTCCCCCCTTTCTCTATCTCTGTTAATGGCTCTCATATCCTCCCTGTCTCCTCAGCTTGTAACCTTGGAGTCATCTTCGATTCCTCTCTCTCCTTCTCTGATCATATTCAACAAATCGCCAAAACCTGTTGCTTCTTTATCTTCAACATTAGCAAAATTCGCCCCTTCCATTCTGAACACGCCACCAAAACCCTTATTCACACCCTTGTTACTTCTCACTTGGACTATTGCAATTTACTTCTCACTGGTCTTCCGCTCAATCATCTTTCTCCTCTCCAATCTGTCCAAAATTCTGCAGCTCGACTTATTTTCCGCCAGAATCGTTATGCCCACTAGCCCACTCCTCAAGTCACTTCACTGGCTCCCTGTCCGCTTCCGTATACAGTTCAAACTCCTCTTACTGACCTTTAAATGCATCCACTCCATGACCCCTCATTACCTCTCCTCTCTCATTTCTCCCCGTGAACTCCGCTCTCTGAACAAATCTCCCTTATCGTCCCCCTTCTCCTCCACCGCTAACTCCAGACTTCGTTCCTTTTATCTATGCTTGGAACCGTCTTCCTGAACCCATACGTCTAGCTCCTTCTCTACCTGTTTTTAAATCTATGCTGAAATCCCACCTTTTCACTTCTGCCTTTGGCTCCTAACCGCTACTCATTCTCCTCTCCCCCCATTAATTCCCTTGCCCGTTAATGTCTTGTCTGTCTGTTCTACCTAGATTGTAAGCTCTTTGAGCAGGGACTGTCTCTTTATGTCAAATGTTCAGCGCTGCGTGCATCTGGTAACGCTATACAAACGCTATTAGTAGTAGTAGTAGTGATAATAGGAATACGAGTGGAGGACTACCATGCACCCTAGAGAGAACACTGCTCCCATGCAACTGGGGCTCTAAAATTAAAGGCTCATTTGTACCTCCCTAAACTGAAGAGAAGCAATTTACTTTGTTCATTCAGTTCTACATGGTTTCTCTCTGTACTTGCAACCCTTCTGGCTCTCATCAGGAAGTCATAATACATAGCCTCACTTCACACTCTGTTCTGTACAGTTCCCATCATGGTCAGGGAACCGTGCACGGCCTTTTTCATTCAACTTTCATGACACAGCCCCCCCCCCCCCCCCCCCCCCCCCCGCCTCTCTACATGATTCCTACCACACACAACCTCTTTTCTCCCCATCTGGCACAGAGGCATCATGCATGGTCCGCCTCCTTCTTCAGCTTCTATCCATACACTTCGCTGGCCATCTCTCCCTTCCTTGCGATAAAGCACTACAACCCTCCCCCCTCCCCCCCCCACACACACATTATCATCCAAAAGACATGAATTACTAACAACAAAGACCACTACCATGACCCCACAGATAAATACACTTTGTCAGGCTGGTGTGGAATCCATCACACTCACCAGTTCTTGCTTCCTCTCAAAGTGAGCCAGGGAGGCATTGTGAGATCTGCAGAAGCTCTGGGCCTTGTCCCAATCGCTGCTGTTCTCTGAGAAAAAATAGCATTTCCCTGCATACCAGATCCAGCCTTCTCCACAAGGGTCAGGAACAGAAGAGTCTGGGCCACCTCCTGAACCTTTATTTTGATTACCTATAACTGAAAAGAAACAGTCTTTGTATCAGGCATTGAGTGATGTTTCTTATAACAAACATGTGAGGGAACAGGTGACAGGATCTGGACCTCTGTGCCCATCCCTGGATGCTGGACTGCTGTTAACCCTAAAGTCCATTATTAAGATGGACTTGGGATAATCCACTGCTTATTTCTAGGATAAGCAACATAAAATCTGTTTTTCTCATTTGGGATTTTGCCAGGTACTTGTGACCTGGGTTGTTCACTATTAGAAACAGGATACTGGGCTTGATGGACCTTCAGTCTGTCCTAATACGGCAATGCTTATGTTCTTATACCCGATTCACCTGTACGCAGACTGTGGTTGCTGCTGTTAATGGTACTGCACTTCACTGTCATCAGCCCCTCAGCGAACAATCCCTTATATTTTGGAACACAATCAATTTAATAAACATGGTCCCTCCATCTTGTATTGACTATTAATGAAAGATTAATATAAGAACATAAGAATAGCTATACTAGATCAAACGTCCATCCAGCCCATTATCCTGCTTCTAACAGTGGCCAAGCCAGGCCACAAGTACCTGACAAAAGCCCAAATAGTAGCAATATTCCAGAATCTCAAACAGTAACAAGATTCCAGAACTCCAAAGAATAAAAGATTCCATGCAGAACCTCAAAGAGTAGCAACATTGTACCTGGCAGAAACCCAAACAGTAGCAACATTCCAAAACCCCAAAGAGTAACAAGATTCCATGCAGATTTCTAAAGAGTAGCAAGATTCCGGAATCCCCAAGAACAGCAACATTCCATGCTACCAATCCCAGGGCAAGTGGCTTCCCTGTGTCTGTCTCAATAGCAGACTAAAATATGCAAGAAAGCTCCTGTTATTTTTTATCTTGGGGTAAATCAGGAAGCTGATGTCCTATGGCAGTGGTTCCCCAACCTGGTCCTGGTGGCCTTCCAGCCAGTCAGGTTTTCAGGATATCCACAATGAATATTCATGAGAGAGATTTGCATGTACTGCCTCCACAGAATGCAAATCTCTCTCATGACTGCCTAGGGTGCCTCCAGGACCAGGTTGGGAAACCACAGTCCTATGAGTTAGAGGGACCTGGTTTGTAGAATCTGACTTATTCAATGAAACATAAATATTAAGAATTACTGTCTAGTTCTACATCATATTATTGGCTGAGGTGGCAGAGTCTGAGTGATTATTTAGAAGGATCTTAACATCTTTAAGCACTTCACATTTCAACTTTACTTGATATATGACATATAAGAATAGTATCTAAATGGTTCAGAATAAAATCATGTGTGGAACAGGAGAATGGGAGACTGTATAAGGAGGCCTAAATTACAATTGTAACTTATAATAAATTGAGAGGAATAAAGAAAAACAGACAAAAGGCACAACAGGGAGGAAGGAAGTGAGCTAGTCCAACAGCCTAAGTAGGGCCAAAGTTTAGACTTGGTTCACCTATCATCTGAGTTTATTGGTTTATTTATTTTTCTCGTCTTTGGCCACTTTACCTTGGTCTAATCCAAGAGTGGGCAACCCCTACATCCCCCCTTTACTCCCTACTTGGGTTTGTTATGACTTCAAATACTCTGTCGGTTACTTTTGCTTCAGTTCATGAGTCATCAAAATATTTCATAACTAACAGTTCAACACCTATTACAAACTGTAATTGTCCTCTCATATACACAAGTAATGTATCTCACCGGCATTTGTCAAAGCTAGTTTGCATATTTTTGACAAGTGGTCACACCCACTTCTGGTCCAACAGCCAAAGAAGCGAGGACATGCCCAAGCCATGCCCCTTTGATGTCACTGGATGTGACATCACAGCCCCACCCCTTTTGGATAACCCCACCCCAAACCCTGCCCTTTTTTATGTCACTGGAAGTGATGTCATAGCCATTCCCCTTTTTCCAGGATGGCGGCCACCATTGGATGCACACCACTGTCACCACTACAGGCCGCTATCTTGGGCAGGGTCACTTGCAGGAAGTGACATAAAAAAAAACCCATACTGTCTGTAAAGACAGGCTTGACAATGCCCAAAAGGGAGGGTCCAAGAAAGCACAAAGGCAGATGGTCTGCAAACTCCAAGGTGGAAGATAAAAAAGAGCAGATCGTTTAAAAGTAAAACGTAATTTATTTTTTAAAAAAACAATATAGCAATACTTGTATAAATACAAACAGCCCGACACAGGCCGTGTTTCGCCCAACTGGGCTGCTTCAGGGGCTATAAAAAAACATATAAATTATCTGTTATAATATCACACTACATATACAGATAACATATACATATTATGTATACTTACTGTAAGCTTGCTCCTCCTTCGCTCGTCCGGTGCAGCTCCAAAATCAAGAACAAATTCAGGTACAGTTCAATCCAAAAATACAAAGAAAACTTTTCAGGGGAAAGAAGGAGAGTCGCTCCTCCGGCCTGACCTTTTTATGCAACTTCCAGCCTACAACCCTTTTACTCTTTCCAAGCCAGTCAGTTACACAGTCCAAGCTTTGGCAGCTGCTTCCCCTCTACCTCTTAAAAAGGGGGGGAAATTTGCAACAAAAGTCAATAATCCAGTCCCGGATTCCTCAGCGGCTTCCCCTCTCCCTCTCCTGGAGAGTTGCAGCAAAAAAAAAAACCCCAAAGTAAACTTCTGGCCTGTTCTCTCCTCACATGTCAGTAGCTCTGGTAAAACGAAAACCATGAGCCGAAACCTAGTCCTTCTTTAGCTTTTCAAACAAGTAACACGTCCTTCACGTCGCCCCCCCCCCCCTTTTTCTCTCACTGGCTCTGCGCGGGAACAAAGCCCAGGGTCCCACCCTCTTGGTCAGTCGCACTCTCACCTGACCTCCTCCCGCTCGACCCGCTTTGGCCTCCGCTATCTCTCGGGTTTTCGCTGAGCCAGAGCTGAAAAGTCCATCGGCTCTTCCAGGGCGTTCTCAGGTTCAGTCAGTTCCATAGGGCATGGCTCCGCCTCCTCCTCCCCCTTTTCAGGAGCCCAGTCCATATTCTCTTCACCCCGCCCTTCCCTCAGCTGCCTCCCCTTTTCTTCATCTTTTGTATCTTTTCTTTCTCCGCCCACTTGTTCCACCACCTCCTCCACCAGGTTGGAGACTCGGGCTTGCTCATTCCCCTGCAGCCCTCCTCTGGTGACTCTCGGGAATGCACGTACCCTCTCCTATCACTGGGTTCTTTTGGTGCATGTTGGGAGTTGTAGTCTCTTTCTCTCCTTTTTTCTTCTTGTTCCCTAGACCTTTCTACCTCCTCTTTACAATACATATATGTGCACACACAACAAACATCTATATGAATGTACATACATAAATCTAAAATAATATGTACCAAAACATGCTCTGTATAAACACTTGATGTTTGGGAAATACATAAATAGAAAACATCATCTAAGATTATTAACAAAAATAGAAAGAACAGCTATATCTTGTAATAAAATCTGTATTAAAATTATGGTAACTCATATGCAGTAACAGATATCTGAACTATAAGCAAGCATAGGCTAAGGCACCCACCTATACAAGAGTCCTTTGCTACCAAATGTATGGAGCAAATTGAAAATCTCCTGTCAATAACTAAAAGATGAAAAAAGGAAAAAATTAAAATGATATTGAATAAGAATAGAATAGTGTCTGCTGATGAAAAGTAAATAAGAAAAATTGAATTTAAAAACATTTTCTAGACTCACATATACTGAAGATTTATTTGATCTGAAAAAAACAGCTGGATCAGAGATGCCAAAACATAAACCGCTGACCTGATGAGAAAGAGGATGGAAATAATGTACGTTCGTCTATAGATGATCAATGATGTCATTCTATACACCTCTTAATAAAGGAATCAATAAAAACATCTTATGTACTTCTTAAACCATTTAGTGCAACCTCGGAGATATGATACCGTAGTACTGGCTTCAAGTAAGTAATTCTTCCTTTTTAAGACCCTATTAGTTGTATGGTATTGGAAGAGCATTTTTAATGGCAAGCACTAAATGGTTATAGTTCAGATATCTGTTACTGCATATGAGTTACCATAATTTTAATACTAATTTTAATACAGATTTTATTACAAGATATAGCTGTTCTTTCTGTTTTTGTTAATAATCTTAGATGATGTTTTCTATTTATGTATTTCCCAAACATCAAGTGTTTATACAGAGCATGTTTTGGTACATATTATTTTAGATTTATGTATGTACATTCATATAGATGTTATGTTTGTTGTGTGTGCACATATATGTATGTATACATAATATGTATATGTTATCTGTATATGTAGTGTGATATTATAACAGATAATTTATATGTTTTTTTATAGCCCCTGAAGCAGCCCAGTTGGGCGAAACACGGCCTGTGTCGGGCTGTTTGTATTTATACAAGTATTGCTATATTGTTTTTTTTAAAAATAAATTACGTTTTACTTTTAAACGATCTGCTCTTTTTTATCTTCCACCTTGGAGTTTGCAGACCATCTGCCTTTGTGCTTTCTTGGACATGCATGTTTTGCCTACTAGGCTTTGTCAAGGATTTCCCCCTTTGCCGTTTTTAGTGCCAGCCTTGCAATATTTATTCATGGGATTCCCCCTGCAAAGTGGGGTGGGAAAATGTGGGATACAAATGCAACAAATAAATAAATAAATGTCGGACACTTCAGAACCCCCCGGTCCGATTATTTGTTAAGATAAGTACTCTAAAGAGGAAATTATAATATTTGTAAAATATTGAAAAAGGTGTTGAAATTATTGCGATAATAATCGCCTATGAAGAATTTGGTGCAATAATACATGTCCAACATTTGCATGAGAGTTGGGCATGAGCACGGCTGAGGCGAAAACGGAAAGAAATATAAGAAGTATAATGCTGGTTGTTGGATAGAATTGAGGGAGTATAACTATATATAGGATCCTCATAAGATTGAAGAATTGAGATTTGAAGGTTCCTAAGAAGAATAGAAAAAAAATCTGTGGCTGAATATTATCTGTTAGCTACATCAGTAATAAAGCATTTATATAATGCTATAGCCCTGTGATTACATCAATTGTAAATAAATCATTTCATGAAGGGGCTGTTCCTTTTTTTGTTAAAAAAGGCTGTGGTTCGACCGCTTTTTGTCAGACTACAATCCCTCTATTGCAGATAATTTTACACTGATTTCTTCTTTACCTTTTTTTCACTACTTCAATTTGTCTTTTAGATTTAAATATAATACTAAAACTTTGTTAATTTCTGTTTTGGATTGTATCAGATCTGGTTTTGATAGAGGGCCTGAGTTTTTAATGGTGATGCTTGATATCGATGCAGCCTTTGATACAATCAACCATCAGCTTCTTTTGAAGAGGTTATAAACTTCAGGAATTACAGGCCAAGTTTTAAAATGGTTTACTTCTTTAAAAAAAAAAAAAAAGATACATCAGTTTCACATTAGAATGGGATCCCTTGTTCTAATTGGTCCCCTATTCACTCTAGACTCCCTTCAAGGTTCTTCACTCTCTGCTCTTTTGTTCAATATTTAAATTACTCCACTTTGTAAGATTTTAAGTTGTTTGGGCCTTAACTATTAGATATACGCCATAGGCGCCCGGTATAAGAGGCTTGGACAGGCTAAGCCTCCCCCTGCTGTGCTCTGAGAGGTTTAAATTGTTCCTCACAGCAGGAGCTGCAGTGAGAGCCCTCTAGCCTTGTGTAACCAATTGTAGAAATTGGTTTATGGTTTGTTTATCTTACTGCTGGGAGAGCTGGGGAGGGGGGGGGGGGTTGGCTGGAGGTGTCCTGGGTTGCCAGGGAGATATTTAAGGAGGATGACTTCCTGATCTGCACTGAGCACAGATAGCAACATAATCTGATATTGGACCAGCATGATCAGAAAAAGTCACCAGACTACAAAGGTAGAAAAGATCATTTTATTTTAATTATTTACTTATTTATGGCATTTTATCCCACATTAAACATGAATTAGGGTGTTTTGTGGCTCTACATAAGAATTGTGATGATATGATCCCTTGTTTCATATTGTTGACGGTCTGCATTTTCCGTATGGGTGGTATATTGGTGTATTAGGTTCTGCCCAGTGTAATATTTATGGTACAGTAAGGTTTTGAGTGTGTTTTTGCACAAAGTTGTGCATAGTGTTTTGCAGTTGAGCAATTGTGGTTAGAATATGCTTTGAGCAACCACTTTATTCTTTGACATATGATACATATCTAATATCTAAATTTAATAAAAGGTATTGTGACTTATTTTTATTTATTTATTTTTTCTGTGTGTTATCAGACAATTATGGATTTAAGCGCCACCCCTGGCCCCACCCCATAACCCCGCCCCCTTTTAGCCTCCCCAAACAGTTGGGCCACCGACCGCCTATGATATACGCAGATGACATCCAGTTTTCTTTTCCAATTAAAGACCCACCTTTACCCTAGACAGTCGTCAGCATGCTTTATGAAGTGGAAACAGCAAGGGATACTACAACTTCAGCATGTCACTGATACAGCAAGGGATACTACAACTTCAGCATGTCACTGATGAAGATGATGACGCGGAACTGAGTATTCTGTCCTCTGCTGAGTTTAGAAGGATTTATGATCTTTCAAGGTGTCCTTGGTATTCTTATTTGCAACTATGGCATAATGTAGGAACTCAACTGAGATCTTTCCTAGCAGCATTTACAGAATTCAACTTTGTCACTGCTGGTATCAGCCAAATGCCATCAAAGGTGCTCCTACGTCATCATCAGTGGAGGAGTGGCCTAGTGGTTAGGGTGGTGGACTCTGGTCCTGGGGAACTGAGTTGGATTCCCACTTCAGGCACAGGCAGCTCCTTGTGACTCTGGGCAAGTCACTTAACCCTCCATTGCCCCATGGAAGCCGCATTGAGCCTGCCATGAGTGGGAAAGCGCGGGGTACAAATGTAACAAAAATAAAATAAAAAAATAAAAAAATTATACTGCTCTGATAAAACCTAGAGGCCTTCACCCGTTGCATCGAGTAGTTGCTTTGTGGATAACAGATTTTGGTTATCAGGATATTAACCACTTTTTGCGTAGTTTGCACACTGTTTCTCAATTGGCGGACAGTATTCAGTTATAGGAACTACATTATAAATTTCTTTGGAGAATGTACATCCATCCATCTAGGGTTTGAAAGATAGGATGCCCTACAGATGGATCTTGTGTTAAATGTGGCAGCCCCAATGCTTCTTATAAACATTATGTTTGGGGTTGTGTATCAATTAGCCATTTTTGCTACACAGTTTGGGCACGTTTAAGTTGGATGCAGCACTGTAATTGACAAGCAATTCCTCAACTATGCCTGTTGGGACAACATAGCTGAGATCAGGGGGTACATATGTGTCATCTCTTTTTACACAAAACTTCATTGATAGCGAAATATTGTATAATGGCCCAATTGATACACCCAGAAGCACCAATGTTTGACACAATGGCGCAACTTCATGCATGAATTGTTGCAGATGGAAGGTCTCTCTGTTGAGCATCGCAGTCGACTATGCCGTAATAGATTTCTTAAGACTTGGGCATCCTTTATGGACACTCTTACCACTGAGTCCATTCTACCATATTTCCAGTGGTGTGCCGGTAAATTTTTAACAACAGGCTCTCTCCCCGGTCCACCTCAGTGCCCCCCCCCCCCCCCCACCTCTGCGCCCCCCCCCCAAAAAAAAAATTGCAGAGCTGGCTATAGCCGGGGGGGGGCAATGCATTACTCTCTCCAGGAAAATAAATTAAATGATCCCAGGTTCCAATCTAATTCATGTTTAATGTGGGATAAAATGCCATAAATAAGTAAATAAATATAAACTTTTAATGTTGAGCACCTGATTCTCAAAGTGAACATATTCCAAACACTATAATGAAAATAAAATGATTTTTTTCTACCTTTGCTGTCTGGTGACTGTTTTTCTGATCATGCTGGCTCAGTATCCGATTCTGCTGCTATCTGTCCTCTTAACTCCGTTTCTAGGGCTTCCTTTCCATTTCTTTCTTTCCTCCTTTCTTCTTCATTTCTGGTCCTCAGCTTCTGCCTATTTTCTTCATCCATGTGCAGTTTTTCTTCTCTCTTCCTTTTTCCCTCATCTCATCTCCTCCCTCACTCTTCTCTCCCCTCCATCCATGTCCAGCATTTCTTCTCTCTCCCCTCCTCTCCCCTGCCCTGCATGCACCCATGTCCAGCAGTGACCCTCCTGTCCCCTGCCCTGCAAGCACCCAGATGTCCAGCAGTGACCCTTCTCTCCCCTGCATGCACCCATGTCCAGCAGTGACCCTCCTCTCCCCTGCCCTGCATGCACCCATACCCAGCGACCCTCCTCTGCCCTGCCCTGCATCCAGATGTCCAGCAGTGACCCTTCTCTCCCCTGCATGCACCCATGTCCAGCAGTGTACCCTCCTCTCCCCTGCCCTGCATGCACCCATGTCCAGCAGTGACCCTCCTTTCCCCTGCCCTGCATGCACCCATGTCCAGCAGTGACCCTCCTCTACCCTACCCTGCATGCACCCAGATGTCCAGCAGTGACCCTTCTCTCCCCTGCATGCACCCATGTCCAGCAGTGTACCCTCCTCTCCCCTGCCCTGCATGCACCCATGTCCAGCAGTGACCCTCCTCTCCACTGCCCTGCATGCACCCATACCCAGCGACCCTCCTCTGCCCTGCCCTGCACCCAGATGTCCAGCAGTGACCCTTCTCTCCCCTGCATGCACCCATGTCCAGCAGTGACCCTCCTCTCCCCTGCCCTGCATGCACCCATACCCAGCGACCCTCCTCTCCCCTGCCCTGCATGCACCCAGATGTCCAGCAGTGACCCTTCTCTCCCCTGCATGTACCCATGTCCAGCAGTGTACCCTCCTTTCCCCTGCCCTGCATGCACCCATGTCCAGTGACCCTCCTCTGCCCTCCATGCACCCAGATGTCCAGCAGTGACCCTCCTTTCCCTGCCCTGTATGCACCCATGTCCAGCAGTGTACCCTCCTCTCCCCTGCCCTGCATGCACCCATACCCAGCGACCCCCTCCATCCACCCATGCCCAGCAGCAACTCCCTTTTCCCCCCTGCCACCCTCTCCCGAGTTGTTTCGTAAATTCTTCTCCTCCCTCCCTCCCGATCCGGTCCCTCACCACCCGCTTGTTTTTTGAATTCTTCAGGGCAGGCAGTCTTGCCTGCCCGCTTCCAGCGCCGACTGTCCTCCCTTGCCGATTCGCTTCAAAATGGCCGCCGAGACTTCAGCCGAAGTCTCGCGAGGCTGCCTCTGGAAGTCTCAGCGGCCATTTTTAAAGCGCAAATCGGCAAGGGAGGACAGTCGGCGCTGGAAGCGGGCAGGCAAGACTGCCTGCCCTGAAGAATTCAAAAAACAAGCGGGCGGTGAGGCGGATCTGGAGGGAGGGAGGAGAGCCAGATCCGGCTCGCTATTTTCAACAACCGGCTCGCAAGCCGGAAGAAAATTTAACAACCGGCTCTTGCGAGCTGATGCAAACCGGCTCCAGCACACCACTGCATATTTCTATCATGGTAACTGTTCTTTGCGTTTTACTCATAGACATGTTGTGATACTGTTTTTGCATTTCAAGTTGCACTGGGATTTTGTATACTTTGGAAAAGGTTTAATAAAAATATTTAAAACATACCCACCTTTAGAGACCGTTGCCTTTTAAAGATTGTGTAATCTCTTCATAAAGGTGGTTAATAAATCCCAATAAATATATAAATAAAATTATTTTCTTATGTTAAGAGTAGCTATTTTTAATGAAATCATTATTGAATTGAGTTACATACTGTATCTAAAAACTAATACCTAACAAATCTTCCTTTCTAATGGCACTTGAGCTCACAGTCAAATGTGTGAAGCTTCACGGGAGGAGAAGTAGGAACCTCAAAACCTCATAGACGCTAGGAATGTCTCACTCCTCCAGTACAGACCCCTACCCCTGTCCACCCAGTTCCTCATTAAGGGAATAATCCAAAAGCTGGACGGAAATGTAACATTTACTCCAGTAATGAAATACATTCTCTCTTCCCCTGTTATATAGACAGTAATCCATTACCCAGTACTATATTTCCACTCCCCCCACCCCAAAGTGCCATGCAAAGAAAATGTTCCAGTCTATATGACTCACCTGCCAAGACTATTGTAGTGATTATGAAAATCGGAAGAACAGAATTGACTATCACCACAGCAACCAGAGGCACAGGAATCCTTCTGCAGAGGACGTTTGATTTATCTGAAACAACGAAAGGAGAGAGAGTTTCACCTTTGTCGATGGCAGCTTTCAAGGAGCAGGCTCAAGCAGAAGATCACTGAACATGATGCTGAGGTTTTGATATCAATGATGTTGAGAGTAGGGATGGTCCAACTGATACTCGAGATCCCAAAAAATCAGGCTTCACCAGCTGAGTCCATCTATAAGTCTGAGTCAGAAAGTTATTGGGAGTGAAGAAGAACTAGGAAGCTTCTCAGGAGGAGATGTCCACTGGTCTCCCTTCAGACCCCTATCTACCTCATGTGAGATGCAAATCCCCACTTCAGTTAGAGACAGAGGAGGAGCCCAGGGTAGAAGTACCGGATAGCCTCAAATTCCTTTACACCCCCCCCCCCCCCCCAAAGCTGTGAGAGTGCCCATTCACAGAATCCTGAAGGATGAACGGATGAGAATGTGGTAGATCCCCTCTTTGCAAATCCTATTAATAAGAAGGTCAATGCTATGTATACAATAGAACTCAGAAAGCTGGAGATGCAGCAGCTTCCTCACCGTTCCATGGTGGTTGAGTCCACTCTCAAAAGAACCAGGAGTTCCCAGATCCACTCCTCGGTACCCTCTGGGAAAGAGGCTCAGACTTTGGGAAAACACTGTTTCAGAATCCTGGTATTGGACAGGCTCTACCATGATTAAACTCTCTCAGCATCAGGAAATACCTTACAAAGGAACTTTCTTCTCTCTTACAGGTCAATGTAGTCAAACCTGTTCTACTACAGGAAACAGAGCAGGGAATTACTCCAAGTACTTCTTCATCACAAAGAAGACAGGAGGATACAGCTCGACTCCAGACCTGAAGGCCCTGAACAAATCTCATAAAACAATAGTTCAGGATGGCTTCCTTAGGCTCCCTCATTTTCTTCCTACATACTGGCTACATTCTCTGGATCTAAAGGATGCCTACACATATTTTACATTTGTATCTGATCCAGCAAAATCAATAACTCTGACAATTAAACTCATATCATGCTACACATACATCCAAGCCACAGAAGTATCTGTGAATTGTCATAATGAAACACCACTACCAGTACTGCATATTTCCATCTATTCACTCAAAGAATAGTTAAGCTCTGGAACATGTTGCCAGAGGATGTGGTAAGAGTGGTTAGTGTATATGGGTTTGTAAAAGGTTTGGACAAGTTCCTGGAGGAAAAGTCCACAGTCTGTTATTGAGATGAACATGGGGGAAGTCACTACTTATCCTGGAATGTTGCTACTGAATTGAGGTTTATTTATCCCTTACTGAAGTTGTATGGACCAGCCACCTCCTAATAGGTGGAATAAATAAACCAAGGATACGTTGGAATGAGAAATGTGATTGTTTATTCACCAAGCACAGATAACAAATTGGAATTTCTCATGAGAGTACAGAACTGCTATACAAACAGTATTGGCTGAATCTGACACTCTGACCTTGATTTCCTGGTACAATCACTTTTATACAGGTAATTTCAGTTGCATATGTTAATATCTTGGTTACAGGTAATTGGCTACATGATTGGTTGGTTATATTTGATAGGTTGTATGTTAATAAATTAGTTACAGATACTTGGCTGTATGACAATAAAGTGGCTAACATTTCTTGGAAGCCCCGTCATCGACCCGTAAAACCACATTGTTCTTTTTTCCTCTTAAACATCTGTCATCTGTCACTAACTGTCACATTACTAAACCCCTGTGGTCAGCTATTTTCTTGCACCTCCACTCTTCCTCATATGGTTTGTTACACTGTGGTCAGCTATTTTCTTGCACTTCCACTTGTGACATTGTGTCTCAACAGACCATGAGTTCTTGACCCACTCTGAAGTTCAGCTAAAAGTCACTTAGAATTGGGCCTTGCCAGTTTTACTGTCAATTCAGAGCCTGAACCAAAGTAGGATGTCAGGCCTGCATATAAAGCGAATGCTACATACCTGTAGAAGGTATTCTCCGAGGACAGCAGGCTGATTGTTCTCACTGATGGGTGACGTCCACGGCAGCCCCTCCAATCGGAAACTTCACTAGCAAAGTCCTTTGCTAGCCCTCGCGCGCCCGCGCGCACCGCGCATGCGCGGCCGTCTTCCCGCCCGAAACCGGCTCGAGCCGGCCAGTCCAGTATGTAGCAAGACAATACATTTAAGGGAAGACACAACTCCAAAGGGGAGGCGGGCGGGTTTGTGAGAACAATCAGCCTGCTGTCCTCGGAGAATACCTTCTACAGGTATGTAGCATTCGCTTTCTCCGAGGACAAGCAGGCTGCTTGTTCTCACTGATGGGGTATCCCTAGCCCCCAGGCTCACTCAAAACAACAACCATGGTCAATTGGGCCTCGCAACGGCGAGGACATAACTGAGATTGACCTAAAAAATTTACCAACTAACTGAGAGTGTAGCCTGGAACAGAACAAACAGGGCCCTCGGGGGGTGGAGTTGGATCCTAAAGCCCAAACAGGTTCTGAAGAACTGACTGCCCGAACCGACTGTCGCGTCGGGTATCCTGCTGCAGGCAGTAATGAGATGTGAATGTGTGGACAGATGACCACGTCGCAGCTTTGCAAATTTCCTCCATGGTGGCTGACTTCAAGTGGGCTACCGACGCAGCCATGGCTCTAACATTATGAGCCGTGACATGACCCTCAAGAGCCAGCCCAGCCTGGGCGTAAGTGAAGGAAATGCAATCTGCTAGCCAATTGGATATGGTGCGTTTCCCTACAGCCACTCCCCTCTTGTTGGGATCAAAAGAAACAAACAATTGGGCGGACTGTCTGTGGGGCTGTGTCCGCTCCAGATAGAAGGCCAATGCTCTCTTGCAGTCCAATGTGTGCAGCTGACGTTCAGCAGGGCAGGAATGAGGACGGGGAAAGAATGTTGGCAAGACAATTGACTGGTTCAGATGGAACTCCGACACGACCTTTGGCAGAAACTTAGGGTGAGTGCGGAGGACTACTCTGTTGTGATGAAATTTGGTGTAAGGGGCCTGGGCTACCAGGGCCTGAAGCTCACTGACTCTACGAGCCGAAGTAACTGCCACCAAGAAAATGACCTTCCAGGTCAAGTACTTCGGATGGCAGGAATTCAGTGGCTCGAAAGGAGGTTTCATCAGCTGGGTGAGAACGACATTGAGATCCCATGACACTGTAGGAGGCTTGACAGGGGGCTTTGACAAAAGCAAACCTCTCATGAAGCGAACAACTAAAGGCTGTCCTGAGATCGGCTTACCTTCCACTTGGTAATGGTATGCACTGATTGCACTAAGGTGAACCCTTACGGAGTTGGTCTTCAGACCAGACTCAGACAAGTGCAGAAGGTATTCAAGCAGGGTCTGTGTAGGACAAGAGCGAGGATCTAGGGCCTTGCTGTCACACCAGACGGCAAACCTCCTCCAATGAAAGAAGTAACTTCTCTTAGTGGAGTCTTTCCTGGAAGCAAGCAAGATGCGGGAGACACCCTCTGGCAGACCCAAAGAGGCAAAGTCTACGCCCTCAACATCCAGGCCGTGAGAGCCAGGGACTGGAGGTTGGGATGCAGAAGAGCCCCTTCGTCCTGCGTGATGAGGGTCGGAAAACACTCCAATCTCCACGGTTCTTCGGAGGATAACTCCAGAAGAAGAGGGAACCAGATCTGACGCGGCCAAAAAGGAGCAATCAGAATCATGGTGCCTCGGTCTTGCTTGAGTTTCAACAAAGTCTTCCCCACCAGAGGAATGGGAGGATAAGCATACAGCAGACCTTCCCCCCAATCCAGGAGGAAGGCATCCGACGCCAGTCTGCCGTGGGCCTGAAGCCTGGAACAGAACTGAGGGATCTTGTGGTTCACTTGAGATGCGAAGAGATCCACCAGGGGGGTGCCCCACGCCTGGAAGATCTGTCGCACCACACGGGAATTGAGCGACCACTCGTGAGGTTGCATAATCCTGCTCAACCTGTCGGCCAGACTGTTGTTTACGCCTGCCAGATATGTGGCTTGGAGCACCATGCCTTGACGGCGAGCCCAGAGCCACATGCTGACGGCTTCCTGACACAGGGGGCGAGATCCGGTGCCCTCCTGCTTGTTGACATAGTACATGGCAACCTGATTGTCTGTCTGGATTTGGATAATTTGGTGGGACAGCCGATCTCTGAAAGCCTTCAGAGCGTTCCAGATCGCTCGCAACTCCAGAAGATTGATCTGTAGATCGCTTTCTTGGAGGGACCACCTTCCTTGGGTGTGAAGCCCATCGACATGAGCTCCCCATCCCAGGAGAGACGCATCCGTGGTCAGCACTTTTTGTGGCTGAGGAATTTGGAAGGGACGTCCCAGAGTCAAATTGGAGCAAATCGTCCACCAATACAGGGATTCGAGAAAACTCGTGGACAGGTGGATCACGTCCTCTAGACCCCCGGCGGCCTGATACCACTGGGAGGCTAGGGTCCATTGAGCAGATCTCATGTGAAGGCGGGCCATGGGAGTCACATGAACTGTGGAGGCCATGTGGCCCAGCAATCTCAACATCTGCCGAGCTGTGATCTGCTGGGACGCTCGCACCCGCGAGACGAGGGACAACAAGTTGTTGGCCCTCGCCTCTGGGAGATAGGCGCGAGCCGTCCGAGAATCCAGCAGGGCTCCGATGAATTCGAGTTTCTGCACTGGGAGAAGATGGGACTTTGGGTAATTTATCACAAACCCCAGTAGCTCCAGGAGGCGAATAGTCATCTGCATGGACTGCAGGGCTCCTGCCTCGGATGTGTTCTTCACCAGCCAATCGTCGAGATATGGGAACACGTGCACCCCCAGCCTGCGAAGCGCCGCTGCTACCACAGCTAGGCACTTTGTGAACACCCTGGGCGCAGAGGCGAGCCCAAAGGGTAGCACACAGTACTGGAAGTGGCGTGTGCCCAGCTGAAATCGCAGATACTGTCTGTGAGCTGGCAGTATCGGGATGTGAGTGTAGGCATCCTTCAAGTCCAGAGAGCATAGCCAATCGTTTTGCTGAATCATGGGGAGAAGGGTGCCCAGGGAAAGCATCCTGAACTTTTCTTTTACGAGATATTTGTTCAGGGCCCTTAGGTCTAGGATGGGACGCATCCCCCCTGTTTTCTTTTCCACAAGGAAGTACCTGGAATAGAATCCCAGCCCTTCTTGCCCGGATGGCACGGGCTCGACCGCATTGGCGCTGAGAAGGGCGGAGAGTTCCTCTGCAAGTACCTTCTTGTGCTGGAAGCTGTAAGACTGAGCTCCCGGTGGACAATTTGGAGGTTTTGAGGCCAAATTGAGGGTGTATCCCTGCCGGACTATTTGCAGAACCCACTGATCGGAGGTTATGAGAGGCCACCTTTGGTGAAAAGCTTTCAACCTCCCCCCGACTGGCAGGTCGCCCGGCACGGACACTTGGATGTCGGCTATGCTCTGCTGGAGCCAGTCAAAAGCTCGCCCCTTGCTTTTGCTGGGGAGCCGCGGGGCCTTGCTGAGGCGCACGCTGCTGACGAGAGCGAGCGCGCTGGGGCTTAGCCTGGGCCACAGGCTGTCGGGAAGGAGGATTGTACCTACGCTTGCCAGAAGTATAGGGAACAGTCTTCCTTCCCCCGAAAAAATCGTCTACCTGTAGAGGTAGAAGCTGAAGGCTGCCGGCGGGCGAACTTGTCGAATGCGGTGTCCCGCTGGTGGAGAGACTCTACCACCTGTTCGACTTTTTCGCCAAAAATGTTGTCCGCACGGCAAGGCGAGTCCGCAATCCGCTGCTGGAGTCTATTCTCCATGTCGGCGGCACGCAGCCATGAGAGCCTGCGCATCACCACACCTTGAGCAGCGGCCCTGGACGCAACATCAAAAGTGTCATAAACTCCTCTGGCCAGGAATTTTCTGCACGCCTTCAGCTGCCTGACCACCTCCTGAAAAGGCTTGGCTTGCTCGGGGGGAAGAGCATCAACCAAGCCCGCCAACTGCCGCACATTGTTCCGCATGTGGATGCTCGTGTAGAGCTGGTAAGACTGGATCTTGGACACGAGCATAGAGGAATGGTAGGCCTTCCTCCCAAAGGAGTCTAAGGTTCTAGCGTCTTTGCCCGGGGGCGCCGAAGCATGTTCCCTAGAACTCTTAGCCTTCTTCAGGGCCAGATCCACAACTCCAGAATCATGAGGCAACTGCGTGCGCATCAGCTCTGGGTCCCCATGGATCCGGTACTGGGACTCGATCTTCTTGGGGATGTGGGGGTTAGTTAATGGTTTTGTCCAGTTCGCAAGCAATGTCTTCTTTAGGACATGGTGCAAGGGAACAGTGGACGCTTCCTTAGGTGGAGAAGGATAGTCCAGGAGCTCAAACATTTCAGCCCTGGGCTCGTCCTCCACAACCACCGGGAAGGGGATGGCCGTAGACATCTCCCGGACAAAGGAGGCAAAAGACAGACTCTCGGGAGGAGAAAGCTGTCTCTCAGGAGAGGGAGTGGGATCAGACGGAAGACCCTCAGACTCCTCGTCAGAGAAATATCTGGGATCTTCCTCTTCCTCCCACGAGGCCTCACCCTCGGTGTCAGACACAAGTTCACGGACCTGTGTCTGCAACCTCGCCCTGCTCGACTCTGTGGAGCCACGTCCACGATGGGGGCGTCGAGAGGTAGACTCCCTGGCCCGCATCGGCGAAGCTCCCTCCGCCGACGTAGTCGGGGAGCCTTCCTGGGAGGTGGCCGCGGTCGGCACCGCACGCGGTACCGACGTCGGGGACCTCAACCTGGGCGATGGGCCAGCCGGCGCCACGCTCGACGGTACCGGAGGCGCAAGCACCGCCGGTACCGGAGGGGTAGGGCGCAACAGCTCTCCCAGAATCTCTGGGAGGACGGCCCGGAGGCTCTCGTTTAGAGTGGCTGCAGAGAAAGGCTGAGAGGTCGATGCAGGCGTCGACGTCAGAACCTGTTCCGGGCGTGGAGGCTGTTCCGGGCTGTCCAGAGCGGAGCGCATCGACACCTCCTGAACAGAGGGTGAGCGGTCCTCTCGGTGCCGATGCCTGCTGGGTGCCGAATCCCTCGGCGACCCAGAGCTCTCGGTGCCGACACGGGGAGGAGACCGGTGTCGATGCTTCTTCGATTTCTTCCGAAGCATGTCACCGGAGCTCCCCGGCACCGACGAGGAGGACGTCGAATCCATCCGTCGCTTCCTCGGGGCCGAGACTGAAGAAGGTCGATCTCGGGGGGGCTGTACCGCAGGAGCCCTCAGGGTAGGAGGAGACCCACCCGAGGGCTCACCGCCACCAGCAGGGGAATGGACAGCCCTCACCTGCACTCCACCCGATGCACCACCGTCCGACGACATCAGCAGACGAGGTCCTGGTACCACCGACGTCGATGCAGCTATCCGATGTCTCGGCGCCGATGCAGAGGCCCGATGCCTCGATGCACTCGATGCAGGGGCGGCCGAGGAAGATGGTCTGGACGCTGACGACGTCGATGCACTCGAAGATCCCGGTGCCGATGCCGACGAAGAGCCCGAGAACAACACGTTCCACTGGGCTAGTCTCGCTACCTGAGTCCGCCTTTGAAGCAGGGAACACAGACTACAGTTCTGAGGGCGGTGCTCGGCCCCCAGACACTGAAGACACGACGAGTGTCGATCAGTGAGCGAGATAACCCGGGCGCACTGGGTGCACTTCTTGAAGCCGCTGGAAGGCTTCGATGTCATGGGCGGAAAAATCACGCCGGCGAAATCAAAAGCCGAAATGGCGAAATTTGGAGCACCAAAATTTAGAGGGAGAAAAAAATCTCGACCGAGGCCGAAAAGAGGCCTACCCCGACGACGAAAGAAAACTTACCGGGGCAAAAAGCTGGAAGTACGGGGAGGATTTACACGAAACCCGGCGAGGGGTTTCCGGAGCACTTCCCGACTAGGACAAAGCTTTCCCGAAGGAAAAAAACACGTTCAAAACAAATTGGACGCGCGAGGTCGACTTTCCGGGGCTCGACACGGCGAAAACACGACCGTACCGAGTGCGGACAAAAGAAGACTGGCCGGCTCGAGCCGGTTTCGGGCGGGAAGACGGCCGCGCATGCGCGGTGCGCGCGGGCGCGCGAGGGCTAGCAAAGGACTTTGCTAGTGAAGTTTCCGATTGGAGGGGCTGCCGTGGACGTCACCCATCAGTGAGAACAAGCAGCCTGCTTGTCCTCGGAGAATACCCATAATAGACACTAGTCTTTGGGTTTCTGCCAGGTACTTATGACCTGGATTGGCCACTGTTGGAAACAAGATACTGGGCTTGATGGACCATTGGTCTGACCCAGTATGGCTATTCTTATGCAAACAGCATACATGTTGAGAAGTTGACATTGTCAGCCCTGAACTTTCCTAACAAATCTCATAAATTCTGCTGGCTGACAGAAAGGATTCCACTAAGAAGGCATCTGGCTTTAAATGGAAAAGTTTTGTTGTCTGGTATGAGGGTTCAAAAGCCATAGTTCCCTTTACCTGCTCCACAGAAAAACTGTTTGATTAGTAGTTGGCGTGGAGAGACAGATTGTAGTCTTTATCTGCTGTCATTTTCTATGTTTCTATATACAGAGGATCCATAGAAGGGGATTTTTGACATCAGTAGTTGGTATGGATGGACAGACTGGATTTGACGTTTTCATGAAAGGCAGTGTAAATAACAACAATAAAAAATGGACTTCTACGGTCTTTATGTGCCAGTATGGGGTTCCTACCCTCTCCCTCCTTGGTACACAATTTCTGCCACACTCTACAAACCTTTCCTCTCCCTCAGAGATCCTCTGGAGAGGGCAGGAACCCCACACTGGAACATGTACCAGTGCATACGACAAAGCTTGGGTGGATTACTACTCTTTGGCGAATTATAATTAGCCCTCTATGCTCCAGGGAAGGGGGAACCAGGCATTGATAATTGGGGGTGTTCCCTAGCTGAAGGCCTGATCCCTCTCCAAGCTGGAATGCAAGGAAGTTACTGAGGAATACTCAGCAACCAGGGCAGAAAACCAACCTGAGTAGAGACAAAGTATATCAAAGCCCTGGACAGAGCTGGAGGGGAGGGGGTGGAGGATTCTTCCCACCAACCCAGTCTTTAGAAGGGCAATCTGAGCCTGTGGACATCAGTGAGCCTCTGCCCCAAGCACTCTGACCTGATCCCAACATGGTATAGAAGTCACTAGTTGACATGGGCAGTGTAAGTAAATCCGTTTATTTTGTTATGTTACTGTTTGGACCCATGGGCTCGGATGAAGGGAGGCTGTAGAGGTGGTCAGGTGAGTGGTAGCTCCTTTCTTCACCCTCTGTTAGCTAGGGAAGAGAAAATAGGTGCAGAGACTTTTTGCTACCAGTGCTAGGAATTGTTTTCTTGTGTTGTGTTACTGTGCATTGACTATAGCTGGAAGAGAGAGAGGAACTGGACTGGATTCAGGGCAAAAGCCTTATCCCCTGTGGGACAGGAGCTGAAACTGGAAGCACTGAAAGGAGTAAAGGCTGTTATTTTCTATGTTTCTGGGAAAATAGCCTAAAACATCTCTGGGTAATCTTCACATCTGTCCAAAGTATCACACCAGCTCCACCAGCCTGCCCCACACTTCAATGCTTCTTACTCCTGATTCTCCTCTGTTTTATCTGAAGTGACTTTATTTCTCGTAAAAAGTTATTCTGGCTTGATATTTCTTACAGGGTGACGAGTCAAGTTGTTAATCTTTCTTGGGCTCTACCTCCTCCCACCCCCAAGGGTTCAAAGTTCATCTTTGCAGCTGCCTCTCCTCGGTGAGAAATGCATGTGGGAAGGGTAATTTTCAAAGACATCTACATGGGTTAAACAAAGATTTACTTGTAGATTATAGTCTTTGTGAGAAATGCTCACTGTATGATTAGGATTATATATATGTTTCTTTTGTACCCCGCCCTGGATAAGGGCAAGTTAGAAGTAATAAATTTCAATTTCAGTTTCTGTGCTGGTTATAGTATTCACACAAGGGGGCAGTGTTCTTCACAGTGGATTTGGAGTGGAGTTTGAAAATATATGTGAAAAGTGTTAATACATGTGTGTGAGCACTAAGCAAAAACTGTGAAAACTGGAACCAAGCACGTGGGTAAAACTACAGTATCTGTGAATTTTGCAGCTATGTGGCCAGTTTTAAAATGACCCCCTAAGAACATAGACTGGATGCATTGGTGGGTCAGAACAATAATGAAACTTAGCATCCAGTCCAGCTCAGTTGCAAATACCCCAACAGCGCAAAAATATCTCCAGTTTATTTACAGTGAAAATGGCAGTCGAAGGAACGTCTAAAATGTATTAATATCATCATTTCAACAGGACCATTAAAGTGAATAATGTAATATAGCAGCTCTGAGCATTAAAAAAAACAATTTGGGGGTTATTTGTAATTTTATTTTTAATTTGTATTTTATGTATATTTTGTCTGTATTTTTTAAACCCCTTAGTTTTAAGCGGTATAGAAGTGTGGGAAATAAATAAACTATGAAGAAACTTACGGAGATAATCTGGTTTCGCAGCACCTGAAGGAACAACAAAACAAAGCAGGTTAAGATTTTCAGTATATGTACAGAACGAGAATAAATATCACATTTAAGAGAGACAATTTTAAGCTGGTACAAAGAAATTACAGAACAAGAGAGTTTGAGGCCTTCAAGTGAACCAGACGCATCACAGTCTAGGTAACAGATGCAAAATTAAAGTCGACACACTAACACGTGATCTTTAATATTTTGCTTGGAGACAATAGTGGGACAGACTAGAAAATGAGCAAGTTTTGTCACATCCTAGTCAAAATCTTCTCATATCTCTGTTATTTGCATGTTCTGTTGTGTTGCTTATTAAGTGTTTCATTGGTATTATGCTGACATCATATGATATCTCTGTTATTTGAACATTCTTCCATGCTGTCCATTATGGGATTGTCTTATTGTAGCAACATCATATTTCCAAGTTTACCTCACTAATTGTATTTATTTTTATATTTGGTCATTTTACTATTGTTATGCTTTTAGTTTTATGTTAAACTGTACCTTCTGTACAGCGCCTTGGGTGAATCTCTTCATAAAGGTGGTTAATAAATCCCAATAAATAAATAAATAATCTTTTTAACTTTGGCTCTTTCCCTTTACAGTTCTAAATTATATCTGCCTAAGTCAATACATAAATCCAGCTGCATAAGTAGAGGCAGGGGATAGAGACATGTTCATAACTTTATAAATTCACTGCTGCCAATCAGCACTCTGCATAAAATTATGCACGCAAGTCCTGGTTGTGGAGAAAAGATAAGTGGATAAAGTTATGTGCATAATTTTATGCCCGTCTAGTCAACAGTAGACTTATGCACGTAAGTCTCACCAAATATATGCACAAAGTTATGCACATAGCTTTCACTACAAATGTTATCCACTCACTAGCCTTCTGAATTTCAGCTCTATTTCACTAACAATTCTACAGGGATTTGTGCAAGTTATTTTCTTTCATATGTCCCAAGTGTCTTACAGAACATGAAACTATGATTCAGAGTCAATTATAATTATTTTTATTTAGTGAAGTGAAGCCTGACTCATGGGAATGCCCGGTTCAATTCTCACTGCTGCTCCTTGTGATCTTGGGCAAGTCTCTTAGCCCTCTATTGCCTCAGGTACAAATTTAGATTGTGCGCCCTTCCAGGGACGGGAATACTCAGTGAACCTGAATGCAAGACAACTTGAGCTACTACTGAAAACGTTGCGAGCAAAATTCAAGTAAATAAATATGTAATTTATTCATAAGAAGATAAGAGTAGCCATACTGGGTCAGACCAATGGTCCATCTTGCCCAGTATCCTGTTTTCCAGACAGTGGCCAAGCCAGGTCAGAAGTACCTGGCAGAAACCCAAATCAAGGCAACACTCCATACTACAAATCCCAGGGCAAGCAGTTGCTTCCCATGTCCAGTAACAGACTATGGACTTTTCTTCCAGGAACGTGAACAAACCTATTCAAAGGCAGGGTTGGTTATAATTTCTGGTAAAGCTAAGGGGAGGGTGTGCATGAGTCTCTGGGGGACCTCATATCTGCATTCCCTTCTTCAGAACAAGGATCATCAATCAGCATCAGAAGGAGCCTATGAGTGGTGTGGAAACACTAAAATACATCCTCCTGTTTGGATACTCTCACTTTTAAGGTACCAGTGTTGGTTTAGACACCTAGCAGACATCTAGTGAAGAACACTCAGAAGGTCTAGCACAGGAGACCATGTGTGTGCCAAAGAACGTAGTCAAAGGGATGTTAATGAGACCATTTCATATTCCCTCCCAATGCTCAGAGAACAGCACACAAAATACTGAAAACCTAACACCAGCTCAGAGCATGTTACAATTCTGAGATATCCTCTATTCTTTAAAATCTGCTGGTTTTTATTTAATTTTGAAGCAGAAGGAAGCCTGTGCAAGCCTCTAAGCGCTGGTAGTGAGAGAGAATGTGTGTGAGTTACAGCAAACCCAAAAGTGAAAACACACACTGGCACTTAAAGATAAACTTTCCAAGTAAAAAAAATATATATATTAAAAAGCTTACATTTAAAGGCACAGAGCAGCAGCACTGATACGTACTTCACTTTTGCACAATAGCTGAGCTTATCATTAAACTCTTTTGCACGTGCACCAAGCACATTCCCCCTGGCTTTTGCTTTAACATAACGCATATAATTTGAATACCGTTTGAGCACAATTTTCTGCATTGTTCTGGCGGTATGGATTCTGTACTGTTGGCCTGACCTTGGGAGTACTCAGCATCAGCCCATAAATGTGTTTGCCAAACAAAATTATATACACAGTTCCTGTTACCTCCCGCCCTCCCAGGCACCCAGCTGAAAAAGAGGATTGTCTCAAACTGGTTCTACCAGCCACCAGATTTAAATATAAACAAAAGAAGGTAAAGAGAAATTAAGCATGGGAAATGCTAACAAGAAAAACCTTTTAGAGGATTCAGTTACTGCTGAAACACATCATCCACCCTATTTCCTTCAGTTTTAAAGTAGTAATCAGTGTTCAGAAGACTAAGAACATGTCTTTCAAACATGCAGAACACAGATAGATCCTCACCAAGTACAGAATAAGTAACCATGAATTAAAACTGAAATACATAGATGAAAATAAAATTAAATTCCACCCATACCTTAAAGGTTCAAGGTGGATTACAGCAATATAACTAGGAAAACCTCAGTCAAATATAAAGTATTAAATCACATTTTTTTCAACCCATATTCTTCAATTATAATTACGGAATTAAATGCATAACTCAGGAAGGTGCAGCTATGCTGATCATCATCAGAACCTCAGCCAGACGTGTATGAAAACACACACAGGGCAGAAATGTGTTAATCATGCACACCTTGTTCCCTGCAAAAGGCTGAAAATACGGGAAAGAAAATATTGCATAAGCCACAAGACTTTGGGTAGAAACCTACCACACAGCAGCAGCACCACATTACATGCAGAGACAGACAGTGTGGAAGCCCAGTCCATAGATATAAAAAAAAAAAAAAAGTACACCTCAGCTCTCCAATCTGCCTCCCCCTGAACACATCTTCCCCCAAATCTGAACCCCCTTCCAATCCAAATCCAATTCCCTCAAAGTGTGATCCCCTTCTGCATCCCCTTGCATGTTGAATTCCTTCCGAATCTTCCACCCCAAGGACACACCCATTAGACCTTGCCCCCAGAGTCCTACCCTCACCCTGCACCCTCCCTGGGCATCCCATTGGTAGTTTAGCAGTCCTGGAGGGCAGTGGCCCCCTCCACTGCCACCTGGGTCTGCAGTGGCATCGAAAATGGCACCTCTGCCTCCTAGTGGTAGTCTTGCTGTGCTATCGCTAAGGGGTCATCCATCCAAAAAAAGTGCTTATATGGAAGGATGCCCCTAGTGGTAGTAGCGGGAAACTACTGCTAGGGAACCGAGGTATCATTTTGGATTTCGTTACCAGAAGGGGACTGTTGAAGTAGAAATGCAGCCAGCACAGTTAGCTGAGTGTTTAAAAACCTACACAAAGATCTCCTTAGTGAAAGAAATCAAACAACACGTTTGAACACTGGGAGATATAATCCTCTTATATCACACACAGATCATAGGAGCAGCAATATTGAGCAAATTCCTTGCATATGTCCAGGGAGGGGTTATTTCCACTGGGCTTAGCACCCCCAATAATTTGGAAACGTTCCCTCCTCCCTGAGCCTCAGCAAAGGAGAAGAAGGGAAATGCTGCAAAAAAGGAGCCGCGCAGAGGATTTTCCAAAGAGAAAAAAGCGCAGATCCCCAGATTCGACTGCGACTCTTTTACGAAGCCTGTAGACCGTCGTGCCGGGGGATATTTAGGGCAGCCCCAGGGTCCGCCGTCTCTTCGCTGCTCTTACCGGGCTTGATACCGTTGGGTAGAAGATCCTCCCGTTGGACGACGATGACTCCATTAGGTTCTGTCCCTTGCCCCATGCTTCTCCCTCCCTCCCTCCCTGCTCCCCGCCCGGGTTTATGCGTAGCTAAAACACAGAACTACACTGTAAATAGCTGGGCTGGCTCAGGTAGGTTGCACTGCTGCTCCTCCCCCTGCCCCTCCCTCCCTCCCTGCCATCTTTCATACATAGAGTTCCTGACAACGTAACAAAGCACACAAGACGGAAACATTTCTCCTCTGTATAGTCTTGGGGGGGGGGGGGGGGGGGGGGCATAGGTACCAACATTTCAGAATGATAGGGGAACGCACAAATTGCCCGTCCTTGGAATTTTGAAACATCTTGCTCAATATTGGGGGTACACAGCACCCACACACCTGACTGCTATGCTTGGGGGAAATGGCTGATACCAGGATCCTCTGACCCTTCCTAAACTCCTCAATCTTTCTTTCCCACTTGACCTAGCTTATGTTTTGTACATCTTATTATAACTCCTCCCCAATAATCAGCCAACAGCAGGCAGCACTTTCACTGCTCTCCACTGCTGTTTAATCAGGATATTCAATGTCGGGCCATTTCCAGTAAATGGCATTGAATATCCGTGTTTTGGGTTTTTTTTTTCAACACTAGCTACCACATAACCAGGTGCAAAACTTAGACTGTGAGCTTGCTAGGGACCAGGGGTGTAGCTAGGTGGGGTCACGGGAGCATAGGCCCCACAGATTTAATCCTGCCCCCCTCCACCACAAGGTAGCTTTGCTGGCAGGAGTCCCCAACCCCCGCCAGCCTTATAGTCTCCAGCACCGACCTCTGGTACGTTCACTTACTTCACTGATCTGTGCAGGACGTCAGGACTCACCTTACAAATCTGCAAAGTGAGCGAACGCGCCGGAGACAGGTGCTAAAGAAGACTAAAGCTGGCGGGGGTTGGGGACCCCCACCAGCAAAGATACCTTGTGGCGGGGGGGGGGTCGGCGGGCTAAAATGTACCCCCCCCCCTCACCTTGGGCTCTGGACCCCCCTCCCGCCGAATCTGGCTACACCCCTGCTAGGGACAGGGAAAGTATCTACATATCATATATGTAAACCACTTTGGTTACATAAGTACATAAGTATTGCCATACTGGGCCAGACCAAAGGTCCATCAAGCCTAGCGTCCTGTTTCCAACAGTGGCCAATCCAGGTCACAAGTACCTAGCAAGATCCTATAAAAAAAAGTACAAAACATTTCATGCTGCTTATCCCTGAAATAGTGGATTTTCCCCAATTTAATAATGGTCTATGGACTTTTCCTTTAGGAAGCCGTCCAAATCTTTTTTAAACTCTGCTTAGCTAACTGCCTTTACCACATTTTCTGGCAAAGAATTCAACGTTGAATTACACTTTGAGTGAAGAAAGATTTTCTGTGATTCACTTTAAATGTACTACTTAGTAGCTTCATTATGTGCCCCCTAGTCCTAGTATTTTTGGAAAGCGTGAACAGTCACTCCACATCTACCCGTTCAACTCCACTCAATATTTTATAGACTTCTATCATATCTCCCCTCAGCCACCTGTTCTCCAAGATGGAGCCCTAGCCGCTTTAGCCTTTCCTCATAGGGAAGTCGTCCCATCCCCTTTGTCATTTTCGTTGCCCTTCTCTGCACCTTTTCTGATTCCACTATATCTTTTTTTAGATGTGGTGACTAGAATTGAACAGAAAAAGGTGGTATTTTGCTTCTGTGTACGAAAGAAGAGCGGGACTTGAGGATGATTGTGTCTGATGGCACATTTCTATAGAGTCTATAGTTACATATTTTATCAAAATATTGAGCAAGGTGAGTTCCTGCTATAATAAACCTGTTGTGAAACTTTGGAGAGAGTTTGCATTATTTTATGTTGCAATAGTTCTTGCATCAAATTAGGCTTTTTTAAAAACCAAATTGGTGGCATTCATTTAGAAGAAATAATTCAGCCACCATAGGTACCAGCTCTGTGGGTGCTTGGGAACCTCCAATATTTTAGAGAGAGAGAGAAAGAGAAAGAAAGAGAGAGAGAGAGAGAGAGAAAGAGAAAGAGAAAGAAAGAAAGAAAGAAAGAAAGAAAGAAAGAAAGAAAGAAATTGAGAGAGAAAGAAAAAAAACTGAGAGAGAGAGAGAGAAAGAAAGAAAGAAAGAGAGAGAGAGACAAAGAGAGAGAGAGAAAGAAAGAAAGAGAGAGAGAGAAAAAGAGAGAGAAAGAAAGAAAAAGAGAGAGAGAAAGAAAGAAAGAGAGAGAGAGACAAAGAGAGAGAAAGAAAGAAAAAGAGAGAGAGAAAGAAAGAAAGAGAGAAAGAAAGAAAGAGAGAGAGAGAAAGAAAGAAAGAGAGAGAGAGAGAAAGAAAGAGAGAGAGAGATGCCAATGGGGAGGAGAAGAGTAGCTGATACTACAAAAAGGAAATGAGACTGGGTCATATAACTTGATTGGCATGACAATCTTGCTACAGTAATATATTTACCAGCTAAGTTATGAAAGAGAGAAGTATTGAGAAAGGAGCAAGGATGGGGTGAAAGAGATTACTGGCTGGGAGACAGATTGCATCTGTGAAGAGCTGGAGGTGGCAGAAAGGGGAAGAGAGACTGGTAATGGATGTGTGGAGAGAGAACTAGAGGGGGCTAGCAAGGGGTAAAGGGAGAGAATTCTGCTGTGAAGGGCAGAGTTTGTGACCCACGTCACCTACCCAACAGTCATAGGCATAGTTTGACTGTTTCATTTGGGGGGGTGGGGCATATTAGCATATTCATTTGCATATATGTATGTGCAAATTATGCTAATACGGAGGAAGGAAGGAAGGAAGGGAGCAAGAGCTGGCTTTTTGGGGGGAATAACCATAATGTATATGTATGGTTATTCCCAAAAAAACTGATCCCCTAACAAGGCTCCTATATAGTTTTAACCTCCACCTTAACCATATATAATATAGAAATCATTCCTATGTTAAGGTGGAGGTTAAAACTATATAGGAGCCTTGTTAGGGGATCAGTTGTAGTTGAAGGGCTCTTAAAGAGTTAGTAGTGCCAAGTGTGTGTGTATTCTCAAAAAAAGCCAGCTCTTTCTCCCTTCCTCCTTACCCAGCACTCCCTCTTCCTCTCCAGTAGTATTTCCACACCCCCTTTCCCATACCACAGATGCACATTTCCAAAAGCTGACATATTCCAATTAATAAATTCTGAATAAAATACTTTTTTCTACCTTTGTTGTCTGATCACTTTGATCCCAGTGTCTCCACACACTGCTTAGAATGAAAGTCTTATTAACCCTTTCCATGCTTAAAATACGCTTGGGAGAACTTCTGGCCTAATTTTTACGGGTGCTTGGCTATCATTTGCTTTGTAAGAGATACAGATTTTAATGACCCACTAAGTGCCCCCTTTCTTTCAAGATGTTTGTTTTCAGACTGATAATCTAGCAGCCTTTCCACCTCCCCAGAAGGATTGCGTTTTTGCAGAGTCTGTTAATCTCATCCCACTCACTTCTCTGCTTGTAAATTCTCTGTCTTCTTATCTTGCCTGCTGTAATTATTAGGATAACTGCAACCGACAATATCAATTGAAGTGATGTGGCATAAAATCAGTGGCGTAGATAGGTGGGGCGCAGGGGGAGCAGTCGCTCCCCCAAACGGATTTTTAAAAAAAAAGGCCCCCATGGGCATGCGTGCACTGTTGCCTAAAGCCTTCCCGCTTGCACGTGGTGCCACAAGTCAGCAAACAGGATGTGCTGGATCGTTGTCGATGCCTGCCAGGGTTGCCAGGTGGGCAGTTTTCCCGCCCAATTGGGCGGTTTTCCGCGACTCGCGGTGTGAAATTTTTGCCCGCGGCGGGTGCGGTTTTTGTGGGCTGGTTTTTATTTTTTTTCTGCTGTTTTCCAGCGCCCTTTTTTCGGCCGCCGGGGGCGGGGCTAGTGACGTTTTGGGTGGGGCCGATGACGTTTTGGGCGGGGCCGATGATGGGGAGGCGGGCCGATGGTGGAGGAGGCGGAGTCGATGACGGCGGGGGTGGGGTCGATGACGGCGGGGGCGGGGTCCATGACGGCGGGGGCAGGGTTGATGACGGCGGGGGTGGGGGTGTGAACTTTTTTGGGCGGGATTACTCACGGAGACCTGGCAACACTGATGCCTGCCAGTGAGACGTCTTCTGCCCTAACACCCGCTAACAGCACCTAGACTGAGAACAGCCTGCTGCAGTGCTGCTAACTGAAGAAGTCAGTGATTAGCCTGACTTCTGAGCCTCCCCCCCTCTGCACCCCCCAATGAAGGATCTTACTACAAGGAAAGGAGCTGGCTGAATAACTTCTCCAAGCAGCAGGGGGCGGGTGGTGTGGTGCAGGCTGCCTGCAGCCTTGACCTCTGCTTTGGCTGTGTAATCTGAGCTCTTCATCTGTAACTACAGTGGGGTAAGGGACCAGGCTGTGCTCTGTCTGTGCTGGCTGGGATGGAAATTGGAAGGGTTCCACCTCCTCCTGGCTTTTTCAGCTAAAATATCTCTTGGGTGGGGGGGGGGGGTTACAAACGGCAGATGGACAGTCTTCCTAGCCCATGCAGCAGGAAAGCAGGGGGGAGCCCAGGCTCTGGGGAGGGGGCAACAGAATACAAATCAATGGACAGTCTTCTTTGGCACATATTTATGTTATCTTTTATCACTGCAGAAACATTTTCTTTAAGTTTTCCAGTTTCTTCCTGAGAGCTCTTTTGTCGATCATTTAAGTCTTGTTTCATTTTTTCCATAGACTTAGAAAGCTGATCAACAGTAATTGCAAGATTTTTAGTCTCTTGTGTAGAGGTAATTATAAGTTTTTGCATTTTCTCCATTGCCAACCACAACGTATCAAGAGTTACCACTCTAGGCGGGTCTCCCCACATTGGATTACCTTCCACTGCCGCCTCCATTTCCAAAGGGGGACCCTCTCCGCTGGCCACAACTTCACCGACTTCCGGGTTGTGTAGTTCAGCTCTCCCCTCTCGAATCGCGGCAGGGCAGAGTGGAATTCCAGTATCTGGAGGAGACAGAGAGATCTCACTCTCCAGCGACGCCTGAATCCCTGCGCCAGCGTCAAGCGGAGTTTCTCCTCCAGTTTGTGTTGGTGGGCGCCAAGCTGCGAAGTCGTCGAGCGTTCTTTGCTTCGGAGAGGATGTGCGAGCCTGGAGGGGTAAGGCTCTCACCATTCCCTTTCTTTTGGTATGGGGTATCGCTATCGGAAGCAGTTCACACTTTCCACTAACTTCGATCACTCAGCGTCTTGGCGCCATCTTGACTCCTCCCCCCCCGCCCTCCTCAACTCGTTCTCACTTTTTGTGTACATTGCTTTTGATTTGCATGAGGATTCTCCTCCCCGCTTTTTGTTTCCCAGAAACAGCAGTGCCAGAGTTCCTGTTCCAGAGTGGCGGCTCCACTATCAGTAATGCAGAAAGAAGCAAGAGCGAGAAGGCGCTAGACATGCTTCGAAAAAAGAACGGGAGGAGGATAAGTTAATTTTACAATATTTTTTTCCAGACTTGTTTTTTTTAGAAATGTGTGGACACATAGTTACATTTTTTTTAAACCCTAAAAGAGTTTTAAGTCTCACACTACAGACTCTCTTGGAAAAAGCAGCAAATTACTTACCCACGAGCAGGAGGCTCCTGTCGGTTTTCATTTAACCTGCGGGAAAAGGACACAATTTCAACACAAAGAAAACTTGCTCTTTAGCCAAAATAGCTTAAAGTGAAGCCTGATAATTATTTAAGTACTTATCTGATAAAACGTTGCCGAGAAGGGATCTCTTAGTTCTATGAGTTTCTCAAATTAAGCAGGCCTAAGAGGAGAAAAGATAAACATTATAGTGGGTTTTATTACGGTAACAGAGAAATCAATATAAATTATTACATTACAATTGATCCTAAAGTAAATGTTAAGAATGTGTGATGTTGCATTTTTGTCACTTAAATTGGATTGAAACAGCTGATGTTCACACCTTTTATGTGAAAGCTTTTAAATTTTAAGCAAAGTTTATTTTAAAAGTATCGTATTGCTCGATTCTTAGCAAAAGGGAGCTTTAAGAGAAAGAATAGAATTTTAAAACCATTTATACATTTTAACCTTTATTTAAAGATTGTTAGAAAGTGATGTACAAAACTGTCCACTCTGCAGACTTCACTTACCCAGAAACCAAATGGTAGAACTCCTTACCACCCATTTCTTTATGGGCTACAATCCACCTATTGAACATGATCCAAGTGCCTCGTTGGCTTTATGCATTTTAGCTCTTGCCCCTATACCTATATGGTTCAATTGTATTTATGGCTGGGGAAAAGGCCTCAATTACCTCTTCAGGTAATCCATACACCGAGAGACCATGGTCCATCTGGACAGTTCCCACCTAGGACAATTCCCACCCATAACCCCAAAAAATGCAAAAACACACTAGGACACGTAATCTCCCTCCCTCTCCTCTTCCAGATCCTTTGGGGGGGCCAGTACCTCCTCACCCTCACAACATATCTTTTACATATCCCTTTCCTCTTCCAGACATGCCCCCCCTACTACTACTACTACTATTTAGCATTTTTATAGCGCTATAAGGCGTACGCAGCGCTGCACAAACATAGAAGATAGACAATCCCTGCTCAAAGAGCTTACAATCTAATAGACAAAAATAAAGTAAGCAAATCAAATCAATTAATGTGTACAGGAAGGAGGAGAGGAGGGTAGGTGGAGGCGAGTGGTTACAAGTGGTTACGAGTCAAAAGCAATGTTAAAGAGGTGGGTTTTCAGTCTAGATTTAAAGGTGGCCAAGGATGGGGCAAGACGTAGGGGCTCAGGAAGTTTATTCCAGGCGTAGGGTGCAGCGAGACAGAAGGCGCGAAGTCTGGAGTTGGCAGTAGTGGAGAAGGGAACAGATAAGAAGGATTTATCCATGGAGCGGAGTGCACGGGAAGGGGTGTAGGGAAGGACGAGTGTGGAGAGATACTGGGGAGCAGCAGAGTGAGTACATTTATAGGTTAGTAGAAGAAGTTTGAACAGGATGCGAAAACGGATAGGGAACCAGTGAAGGGTCTTGAGGAGAGGGGTAGTATGAGTAAAGCGACCCTGGCGGAAGATGAGACGGGCAGCAGAGTTTTGAACCGATTGGAGAGGGGAGAGGTGACTAAGTGGGAGGCCAGCAAGAAGCAGATTGCAGTAGTCTAAACGAGAGGTGACAAAGGTGTGGATGAGGGTTTTGGTAGAGTGCTCGGAAAGAAAGGGGCGGATTTTACGGATGTTGTAAAGAAAGAAACGACAGGTCTTGGCGATCTGCTGGATATGAGCAGAGAAGGAGAGAGAAGAGTCAAAGATGACCCCAAGGTTTCGAGCTGAGGAGACAGGGAGAATGAGAGAGCCATCAACAGAAATAGAAAACGGGGGGAGTGGGGAGGTGGGTTTGGGGGGAAAAATGAGAAGCTCGGTTTTGGTCATGTTTAATTTCAGGTGGCGTTGAGACATCCAGACGGCAATGTCAGACAAGCACGCTGAAACTTTGGTTTGGATGCAAAGTGAGATATCAGGGGTAGAAAGGTAGATTTGGGAGTCATCAGCATAAAGATGGTAGGAAAAGCCATGGGATGAGATTAATGAACCAAAGGAAGAAGTGTAGATAGAAAAGAAGAGG